>NC_053391.1:20314704-20614704 GCF_905171765.1 Bufo bufo | reverse complement strand
CTCCATGTCTGTATACTTAGTTCACATTGTCATAATGAGTGAAAGGTCCTCTTTAAGGACTAAACTCTCCCTAATAACATTAACCTTCATTCTGAATTTGTGTTTTTACAATAAGCTGATTCCTGGGTGTAATTAGATCTGTACAGCATTTTACACATTTTATATCATATTGTACAAATCCCAAAGGATCTGATGGAAACTAATTAAAATGTTAAAACTAATAGTTGTAAAGTAATGTACAGTCAGTGTAAAAAATATCAAATTCCTCTGAGTCTTACAGAAGTCAACATATGGAAATCAACTGATACAATTTATTAGAAAATCATCCTATTCTACTATATACCCTTCATCTCCTTATTATATAAATAGACATTAGAAGACTGCCCCCAAATAGACATGATCTCAAGAAGTCATTTATAGAAGTAGAAGAGAGATAACTGGGCACACCTAGGATATTGGTAATTGGTATTTATTAGTTAGTTATGTAAGTTAATAAAAGTTTATTAAAAGTACTTGCGATAGTCTGGAATGTAAAATCACTATCACACTATTAAGTAACATACAAAATATCAAAATATCAATTCTGCGTCCCAGTGGTTGGAGTGGAGCCGCAACAGTCAAAAACGACAATTGAGCAGCCTCACTCCAATCCCTGCGCAAGCAGAACAAATATGATACATATAGGCTACATACACCAAAGTAACATTAAGTTGGCGGATTACTGCAGCAATAACATATAGAGGTGATAAAAGTGATAAAATAAGTCCAATATAAAAGGAATAATGTCCTGGTAACGTTATAAATAGAAATTCGTTTCTCCTGAAGGTTAGCAAAATGTCCAAATATGCCAAAGGTACCCACAGGTGATGTTGTATAGTCTATTCACAATGGTGCAATAGTTTGGTTCATTCGATCATTAGGCCAGCGGCGTCCCGCTTATGGTCTAAAATTAATTAATCCGACAATTGGACAGAAGTACATAGAGGAACAGTCTTACCGGTGATGGAGGGTTCTCACAATGAGGAGAAACCTCTGCCGTCTAACGAAACTTAATCCTGGTTTTTGTGCAGTCGGGCAGGGCTCGCGGTAGATGCTGTAAATCACCTGTTCGCAGTCAAATCACTGCACGAGGTCCCGCTTGTTTGAGTCCTAATAGAATATCCCAACCTTTCAGGTGGATGTTTCAGATCGGCTGTACATGACGAGTCGGCTCAAGATTGTTCCTTTCTCCAGTCGATGCGGTGCACTCGCATATGCTTGAATTTGGGGGGTCAGACCAGACGCGTTTCGGGGTTAGAGTATCCCCTTCATCAGTGGCTATCCGACCTCCCCAAGAGACCATTCTTTTATGCTCTGGCAAAGAGCTTTACAAACCCCGGTTCAGAATTCAGTTCTGGAAGTCCAGAAAAAAACTTTATATCTCATCGGCGGATATTTTCCTTGTAAGTGTAACAGTTCCGCTTTACTTATTCTGCTTATTAGGAAACCATTGTTATGTTTGCACGTTTATAAAGTAGTAATCACTTATATACTGCATCATTTGTTGCAATGTGAAACAACTAGATGACAAAGCTGCGGTTCACTAGCGTCTTTGCTGTCGCCTACCGCCGTCCAGATGATACAATATAAAATGGTACGTTTATAAATATATATATATGTGATATACAACACATATGTAGAACATTTCAGAAGATTTTTCGACAAATATCTCACCATTCCACCACTATATATAGAAAATATCTGTAAGAGTGTCTATAAGAACAGGAATGTAGAGACGTATAAAAAGTATTTTGTTATATAAAATGAGGGAGATGAGTATTAAAAACGCACCGTGGTGCTATATTCACAATACAATATATAAATTCTAACTCCAGAGGATCATATATTAATGCCTCTATAGAGTCGGATATCCATATGCCTAGAGGGAGGAAATCGATATGGGTATTGGTGTACACTCATATAGTAATATTTTTTATAATTTTGATTTTTTTGATTTTTTTCCTTATATGTTATTAGTTTTTTCTGAAATGAGGGATCAAATCTCAATGGTTAGTTGTGTTCTTGCCCAAAAAATTGGACAAATTACATAAGCCCCATGGGCATATTGTTCATAATGTTAAACATAATATAGAGTCTTGTGCAGCCCAAAATATATATATATATGTGTATACACACCAATACCCATAAGATGTTTCTATGAGGATATTAAAATATATAATAAAATATATAATAAAAAAATATAACGTTACCAGGACATTATTCCTTTTATATTGGACTTATTTTATCACTTTTATCACCTCTATATGTTATTGCTGCAGTAATCCGCCAACTTAATGTTACTTTGGTGTATGTAGCCTATAAGTATCATATTTGTTCTGCTTGCGCAGGGATTGGAGTGAGGCTGCTCAATTGTCGTTTTTGACTGTTGCGGCTCCACTCCAACCACTGGGACGCAGAATTGATATTTTGATATTTTGTATGTTACTTAATAGTGTGATAGTGATTTTACATTCCAGACAATCGCAAGTACTTTTAATAAACTTTTATTAACTTACATAACTAACTAATAAATACCAATTACCAATATCCTAGGTGTGCCCAGTTATCTCTCTTCTACATTTATCCCACTCTAGCAGCGGGGTGACGCTGCTAAAACTGAGAGCACCCTACTTGGTGCATCAACCTCCCTGTGCATCTAACTTAACTTTTACATTTATAGAAGTCATAAGAGCACAAAATTACATCAAAAGGCAATGTTTTGTGCTCCACCATCCTCTACACTATGTACTGTCTACAATATGTGTTATATGTACTGACCTGTATTATATCTCTAGTTAGGGGAGCAGATAACGATATCTATAGAGAAAATGATATAGGAGAGTTAATCACAGATTTTTAGCCCTGTCAGTAAAACTCTTTCACAAAATTAGTATATAGTTTGTATATTGGCTCTACTATCTCATTTAACTATGGTAGGGGTGCTTAGTTTAAAAATGACTCACCCAGTCACTGAGGTAATAAATTATGGTTCAAAATTCATAAATCACTTCTAAAACCAATTTTATGCAAAAAGATCAGTTAAAATTAATAATTATTTCACACATAAGACAAAAAAAAACTTTAAAATATATATTTGCTTATTTATAAAAATGTTGTACTCCACAATGGCAATATTAAAATGTACAAATAATGTCCAGTCGACGTCCACTGCTATTTAGATTGCTACTGTTTATTGCTATTTTATGCCAAATCTACATTATTATTATGCATCTATTTTATCCACTTGCTTTGTGTCTGGAGTAAGGCTGTTAGTCACAGACATCATATACCGTTATCCACTAGTGACTAATTTCTACTCCATTCACAAATATACAGAATTCTCATCTTGAGCGATTTTTATCTTGAGTGTTTTTTCTTGAGTGCTGTTGATTACGTGGAAGTGATATAAGCCCATACTGTCATACTGTATATATTTACTATATCATATTTTAGTAACATATTTGTCATTTCTACTATTTTAACTAGTACAATAAACATTAGTTACCAATATCTTAGGTGTGCCCAGTCATCTCATCTATATTTCCTTCTTTCACAGCAGCGGGGTGACGCTGCAAGACTGAGAGCACCCTTTTTAGCGTGTCAATCACCCTGTGCATCCAACTAATATACTATTATTGAAATAATGTCCAGTCGACGTCCACATTAATCTTTGCCTTTCATAAATAGGTAAAAAATCCAAAAAGGTTCAAACTGATCAATAGGATGCGATTATTCATATATTAAATCCAATACATATATAGAAGTGTCATTTATAGATAAATAAAAAGGAATATGATGAGTTCAAAAAGGACAATGTGAACGGGTAATGGTGGGTAGTTGCGGTTACTAGTTACTACCCACCATTACCCGTTCACATTGTCCATCTAACTGCAATATCTAAAAAAGGATTGCAGGACAAACTAAAAAGATTTCCTCTCACGCTTTATTCAACACCCACCCGAGGCATCACGTGACAGAAATTGAATCACAAGCTCTGACACAAGAGTCACGTGACGGAGCATCACGTGAGACGCCAGTTTCACCGCGGGACCGAAGGAACACGACCGCTACACAGAGAGCCAACACACACAGGCCTCACATCAATACGAGGGTGGGTGAGTGTATCTACACCACGAGGGACGCCTCTGGTGTAGACGTTGAAGCAACTATAAAGTGAGTGGAAACATATATATCTATCTATATTCATGTATATATGCAAGAAAAGGAAGGCACTTACAATTGAAAAAGGATCCTTCTTTCTTATACGCCAAGTGTATGAATGGACAGATCTTATTTTACAGTACCTCATACTACAGCATTTTTTATACAGCAAACCATGAAAGAGTGACACTACTATTATTTTATACCAGTTTATATGTATATATTGGACCTAATATATGAATTATCGCACCCATAGGTTTTGAACGCATCATATTCCTTTTTATTTATCTATGAATGACACTTCTATATATGTATTGGATTTAATATATGAATTATCGCATCCTATTGATCAGTTTGAACCTTTTTGGATCTTTTGCCTATTTATGAAAGGCAAAGATTTAAGTAGACGTCGACTGGAAATTATTTGCACATTTTAATATTGCCATTGTGAAGTACAACATTTTTATAAGCAAGAAATAAATAGCAATTTTAAGTAACCTTTTTGTATCAAATTGGTTTTAGATGTGATTTGGATGGTAAGTGCTTGTTTATTTATGAATCTTTCACAAAATTATCTTCTTTCTGTCCAGCGATGGAAGTCAGGATCGGTGATTGTCCGTGTTCCCTGCATAGTTACAGGTATGTACTATCAAATGTATGGACACTGCGTGTACAATTACCTACACACTACTGTGCGGACAATCACCAGTCACTGCTGCCATCACTGAACCTCCAGGAAAGAGTTATTCCCATTGTAAGAATTTCCTCCCTCTTACTGAGTCTGATTCTAAAGGTTCAGTGCAAGAAATGAAATACAAGAAGTGTAGAAAATGTGTATTGTAAAAAGTGGAAAATCAGTGTCCAGTTATGATGGGACTTATATATGGAAATCTACATGGAGACATACACAAGAGACAATACAGAGACACATTGCCCTTATACACAGCACAGATTACAATATCTTACAATTGCTTCCATTTACCGTCAGTTCAGTGATACTTACCAGATGTGGACCCTCCACACACTCAGGACTTTATCTTCAGCAAGTGTCTTCTCCTCAGCAAGTCAGTGATTAAAGTAAATTCCCTTGATAAATTCCAGATTTCTGAGCCATGCTTGGGTCTTTTATACCCCTTTGGTGGCTATAGCTATCTGCTCCTCCTCTTCCTCCAGGAGATGCTCAGTCCCACCTTCATTATCAATGAAACCTTTGATGATCAGATCTGGCTTCCATCATTACCATATACAATGGCAGAATAATGGTGCCACCTTCTCCAGTTTAGCATTTTCTGTCCTCTTGAGATGGTTCTTCATTTACACATTGTATTTGCAGGGTAGAGACCTATTGTTCACACTCCTATTTAGCATCTGTAAGAGATTCCTGGGATTCTCCAAGACCTTTTCATGTGAGAATCAGTTTAAACAATGAGCATTTTACACCCTGATACTTTCCATCAAGACCTAGAACCACATGACTCTCCATCTATAATTCACATATATGAAATACTCCATATTATATCCAGTATAGCAGATTATAAGACTTCTGTTATTCAATTGTACTTATTTCTTACAGATTTCATCTGGAGGGTGAATGACACAGGATGAATACTCTTTGACAATTTTTTAGTTTTTGTTTTTAGGCTTTAAATCATACAATTACCAGACAACCATTAGCATATCATCATGGTCTGTGAAGTAATACTTGTGTTAATTATCACAATCACAGACATTTCTATATTTCCTGGTTGCTCAATCGTTCAATTTATAAATATCATATCATTTTTATATATGACACCATCACTACTGGGTCCACACTGTATGTTCTGTAATTCACTTGTGGCCATCACCATGATACAAGTTCAGGTTGTCTTCACTGGATTCTCACATATCTGTGTCATCTCCAGTTCTGAGAACCAAAACCTCTTCAGGTCATCTGCTTGGTTTTCTCCTGACTGTGATTATTCCTTTATTAGCTGATACTTACACAATTGAGTCCATTTCTCGTCTTAAGTCTATAAAATGTTTGATGCTTCATAACAATTCATGAACTTAATGAAGTAAATCATTTCTGATCATTTCTCTTATTTGATCTATAGAAATTCAGACAAATGTGTATGTATTTAATCAGATAGACATTAATCAGGCAAACAAGCCCTTCCTCACAGCATACAAGACATAGAACATGCTAAAAATATATATACTGACAGGCAGGCTGGAAAAGCAGTAAGACAGAAAATCTGGTGTGAATGGAATAGGAGCTGGAATGCAAACATCTTAATAAAAGAGTTATATAATATACCAAGCCCAGTACAGACACATATTGCAGATAGTACACTTAAAAAGAAGGCAAAATGCAGTGTGAATAAGGTTATCAAAATAGGTATAACATATCAGTCTTAACCCTTTCAAGAACAAGCCATTTTTCATCTTCATGACCAGGTCTAATTTTGTAAATCTGATATATGTCACTTTATGTGCTATTAACTTTGGAACGTTTTTATTTATACAAGCCATTCTGAGAAAATTTTCTCGTGACAAATTGTACTTCATGTTAGTGGTAAATTTGGGTCGGTATGTTTTACCTTTATGCTATAAAAAATCCCAAATTAACAGAAAATTTGGAAAAAAAAATTAATTTTCTAAATTTTAATTTCTACACCTTAAAGGCAGATAGTGATACCTCATTAGATAGTTTTTCCTTAAGATTCCCTATATGTCTTCTTTATGTTGGCATCATTTTGAAAATTACATTTGAATTTTTTAGGATGTTAAAAGGCTTATAATTTAAGAAGCAATTTTTAAATGTTCTATAAAATTTTCAAAACTGACCTTTTTCAAGGACCAGTTCAGCTCTGGAGTAACTTTGAGGTGCTTATATAATAGAAACCACCCATAAATTACCTCATTTTAGAAATTACATTCCTAAAATTATTCAAAACTGGTTTTATAATCTGTTAATCCTTTAGGTCAGCGGTGGGGAACCATTTTGCTGCCAAGGGCCATTTGGATATTTGTAACATCATTCGGGGGCCATACAAAATTCTCAATAAAATTTTTTTACTGCTGTATTTGGTCAAACATATAATTGACTTAGGGATAAGTTACAGAAATTGCACTTCAATTAAAATAATCTAGAGGGCTGTATTTTTGCAGCACAAAATAGCGCCTGCACTATATATATACAGTATATTACATACAATACAGGCGCCATATTGACCACACATAGCAGTCTAATTTTTAAGTTCAGAATGTTACTTATTTGACATTAATGGCAGGAAGCTAAACCCAGGGGGTCCAGAGAGGGGTTCACCCAGCTTTCACTCTCCCTGCCTCTTTCTTCGCAACTGTCCCTGCCTTTGTCCCTTTCTCAGCAAAATATCTGCCCCCACCTCCATCAGCCTGAAATCAGCCTCCTATCAGACCCCCCAGGCCTACATCAGACTCAGATCAGACTCCCATCAGACCTCTAAGCCTCAGATTAGACCCCAATCAGACCCTTCCTAGCTTCAGATCAGACTCCCATCAGACCCCCAGCCTCAGACCAGACCCGGATCAGACGCCCAGCCTCAGATCAGCCCCCATCAGACCCCCCAGGGTCAGATCAGCCCCTATAAGACCCCCCAGCCTCAGATCAGACCTTCATAATACCCTCCCTAGCCTCAGATCAGCCCCCATCATACCCTCCCCAGCCTCAGATCAGCCCCCATCAGCCCCCCTAGTCTCAGATCAGACCCCTATCAAACCCCAGCCTCAGATCAGACACCCCCAGCCTCAGATCAGACCCTCCCAAGCCTCAGATCAGACCCCCATCAGACCCTCCCCACCCTCCTTTAGCCTCAGATCAGCCCCAATCAGACATCAGATCAGATACTGTATTTAAGATAAACAAATAAACTTACCTCTCCAGCTCCGTACGGCGCTGCCTCTTGGCAGATTCACTTACCCTCCCTGTTCTTCTTCCTGCCGCACTATATTGTCACCTCACACCGCACAGCGTCAGGTCATAGTGCACGTCTACGTGCACTGCGTCCTGACGCTGGATGTGTCAGGACACAGTGTGGGGCTGAAAGAAGACCAGGGAAGGTGAGGACAGCCAGTGCAGTGCTGTTCTCACCTTCCTGTGCCTCCCGTATGCTAATGACCGCTTCCATAATGGAAGGGGTCATAAGCATTTTCACATTATGTTCTGGCAGGGGGCCGGGGGCCACATGAAATGATACCGTGGGCCGCATACGGCCCTCGGGCCGGAGGTTCCCCACCCCTGCTTTAGGTGTTCCACAAAAATTAAAGGAAAATTGAGGTGAAATTTTAAATTTTTAGTTTTGTGCAGATTTAAATTTTAATCCAAATTTTCCTATAACATAGCAAGGGTTAACAGCAAAACAAACCTCAAAATTTATTACACTGATTCTGCATTTTACATAAACACTCCATTTATGTTCGTAAAAAGCTGTATGGGAACATGGCAGGGTTCAGAAGGAAAGGAGCAACATATGGTTTTTGGAGGGCAGATTTTGCTGGAACGGCTTTTGGGTGTCATGTCATATTTAAAAGCACAGTAGGGCACCCTACAGTAGAAACTCCCAAAAAGTGACCCCATTTTGGAAACTACACCCCTAAAATAACTAATTGAGGGGTTTACTGACCAGTTTTACCTCAGAGGCGTTTCATAATATTTAGAAACACTTGTGTAACGGTCACGTCCACACACACACACAGGGGGAAGGGTAGTGACCACTGCGCTCCACCCTCACCCCTGGCCCTGCCTACTTGCCTCACGAGTCCTGATGACAGGGGACAACTGGACGGCAGTCCCTAACTTAGGATATGTGCAGGGAAGACAGACAAGACAAAATACGGAACATGAACGGACCGGGTCAGAACCAAGAGAGCTATGCAGTACAACGGATTAAGCAAAGAATGGTCAGGAGAAGCCGGGGTCAAATACCAGGAAAGTAGCGAAGTACAAGAGGAGTCCTAAGAGAGTAGTCAGGTGGGAGCCGAGGTCACAATACCAGGATGTATGCGCAGTACAGGAGGAGCAGGCAGAGGATCGTCAGGGAACAGGATCAGGTAAATATTCAGTAGTCCAACAAATAGCCAGGAACCTAGAAATTAACAGGCAACCTGTGGCCAGCAGGCTGCCTGTATTTATAGTGGGGAGTGAGGGTCATGTGACGTGGCCAGCGTCACATGACCGACAGGCCAACCAGTCGAGCACCGAGTGATCAGCTCGGCACTCAAGGCAGACTAGGAGCAGGGAGCCACCCAGTCAGCAAAGCCGCCCTGGGAATGAGGTCAAGCACAAATCCTCATTCCCAAAGCTAAGCAACAGGTCTGCGGGCGATGGGGGACCGAGTGCACCTTCGGAACCCTGTGACAACTTGGCTATGAGAATGAAAAATTATATTTTTTTGCAAGAAAAAATCGCTTAAGGCCAAATTTTTCACTTTAACAAGGGATAACAGGAACAAATTCACCCCATAATTCGTTACCCATTTTCTCCTGAATATGGCAACACCCCATATGTGGTCATTAACTGCTGTATGAGCAGATGACAGAATTCAAAAGGAAAGGAGAGGCATCTGCATTTTCTAACATGGAATTAGCTGAAATAGATTTTAAGGGCCATAACATTTTTATTTTATAGTTGACTGAGCTGTATTGGGGCTAATTTTTTGCTAGATGGGCTATAGTTTCTAATAGTAACATTTTGATTGCTTTTAATTTCATTTTTATGTGGTGAAGTGGGCTAATATTGCAATTTTGTCAGTGTTTTTATTTTTTATTTTTTATGGGGTTCTCCATGTGGTATATTCTATAAGATACTTTTATTCTATGGGTTGATATGGTTATGGTGATACCAAATTTATATTGTTTTATTCATGGTATACCACTTTTATATCATAAAATCACCTTTTATTTTTTATTTTTTTTTGCATCATCGAATCAAAGACCCCTAACTTTTAGATTTTTACGTCAATGTAGCTTTGTGAAACTTAGTTGTTTTTTTTTGCAGGACTGGCTTTAATTTTTACTGGTACAATTTTGGGGTCCATATGACTTTTTGACAGATTGTTAATACATTTTTTAGGAAGTGAAGTGGGCAAAAATTGCATTTCTGTCAGTGTTTTTTTTTGGGGGGGGGGGTTCTCCATGTGGTATATTTGATATGATAATTTTATTCTGTCGGTTGATAGGGTTATGGCGACACCAAATTTGGATTGTTTATTTTAATGTTCTATAACTTTTATATCATAAAATCACTTTTTGTTAAACTGTTTTTTGCATCACCAAAATCTAAGACCCATAACTTATTTATTTTTCTATCAACATGGTTGTATGAGGGCTTATTTTTTGCTTGATGGGCTGTAGTTTTTATTGCTATTGTTTTTGGGATGCATATGACTTTATGATCACTTTATATTCAATTGTTTTGCGAGGCAAAAAAAACAGCAATTCCAACATTGTTTTTAATTTTTATTTTGTACGGCGTTTACCACGCAGAATAAGTACCATGATCTTTTTATAGATCAGGTCATTAGGAATGTGGCAATACCAATTATGTGTAGTTTATTTATTTATTTTTTCATTTTTTAATCTCTTATAAATGAGAAGATATAGAAAAAGGCAATTGTTTATTTTTAATTTACATTTTTTTCACTTTATTTTTTTAATTTTTAATTTTCACTTTTTATCAAGTCCCACTTGGATCTTGAAGATCGAGTGGGGCTGATGGCTATACTATACTTTGCAATGCTCTATGTTCTATATTTTGCTTTCTATATAGTATGTTCTACATTCTGCTTTTTTCACGCAGCTCTGGCCCCATAGAAGTGAATGGGGCTTCAGTGAAAAACACATCGCATCTGCAAGCAAGTGAGAATGCAACGTGTTTTTCACTGATGGTTGCTAAGAGATGTTGTTTGTAAACCTTCAGTTTTTTATCACACGCATGAAAAATGCATCAAAACGCATTGCACCTACGCAAAAAAATTCTGAACAACTGACTGCAATTGTAGACAAAACTGACTGAACTTGCTTGCAAAATGGTGCACGTTTCACAGAATGCACCCTGAACGCATCCGGAGCCAATCCGCCACGCTCGTGTGAAAGAGGCCTTAGGGCTCTTTCACACGAGCGGATGCCATGCGGGTAATCTGCTGCGTGAAAGCGAGCCAAGCCCTGTTTCGGACAGCAGAGACACAGAGCACTAACATGATTGATAATGCCTCTCTATTACATTTTTGATACAAAATCACAGTGACAACTTTATCTCACTGTGATTTTGTAGTAAAAAGATCACAGAGAGACACAGAGAATTATCAATCATGTTAATGCTCCGTGTCTTTGCTGTCCGTAACAGGGCTTGGCTCTCTTTCCTTTCACACAGTGGATTACCTGCATGGCATCTGCTCGTGTGAAAGAGCCCTTACAGGGTTTGATGTATTTACATGTATTACATCTGTTGTGACCACATTTATATAGGCCTTTGCATGTGAGCCAATGTTCTGCATTTTTGCCAATGTGACTGTTTGGAGACACATACATGGAGGGAGCTAAAGTATTACCTAGTGTAACTGCCCGTTTGGCTTAATATTTTTTAAGGAGATGAACAATCTGATCATATTCTAAAGAATAATTGGTAGAAAAGGAAACTAAATCAGAATTACGATTAGTAGTGTTATATTTTTTGGGGGGGAATTTTTTTGTGACAATGCCATCTCTGAGTAAAGAGTCTCTATTTTTGGTGATTACAATATTTTTGACACAATTGAGAGACCAAATGGGATAGCCTCTTTATTTGAGGCGATTATGAATGATGACACATTCCTTGTGAAAATCTTTGATGTCTGAACAGACACGTAACGCCCTGTTGTACTCCCCTGTCGGGATGCTGCGAATTGTGTGATTGGGATGGCAGATGCTTGCGGCCAAAATAGTGTCACATGCTGTAGGTTTTCGACACAACTTGGTAATAACCCGATAATGACAAGAATCTCCAATCAGGGAACCAGAAACAAAATTTCATATGGGTGGTTATTGTCGGTAAAAATAATTAAAAACATATTGTTATTTAAACATTTAATTAAGCCTGCCACGGACGCCACAGGGCTCCCCCAGGAACAATTAAAAATTAAACATCTTCATGATTTAAATATATTTATGTAACAAAATGAAAAATAATGTATGTAATTAAAATCACATATCTAATAAACCATTATATAACATGATTGCACATCACAAAACTCATAACCCGCAAAATGAAGTAAAAAAGTAATATAAATGTTGCATGTACCCCCAAAGAAGTACCAATGGAGACAGTAACATGTCCCATAAAAACAAGCTTTCATGCAGCTGGATTTTTAAAAAAGTAAAAATGTTATGGCGGTTGAAGACAAGGATGCAAAAAAAGATGTACAATTTTTTTTAATGTTCCAAAATTTAAAATAGTAACAAAAAATTTATGATCTGCACCTATATACAGGTTGTGCTGACTCAATTCCCAATTTTTTTTCTTTGTAGTATGTATTGGAGGCGTGGTGATCTCCTTTGAGTCATGCACACCTGACCAGTTAATCTGTCCTGGAGGCTGGTTTTAAAGTCAGTATAAAACTGAGTCTGCTTATATAGAACCTACCAGTGGCCATTTGGCTCCAGGAGAAGTATATGGTGGGCTCAGCGTGCATGTTGGTACTTGCATCCCTGGATCCGATGAAAGCTGTAATGGCACCGGACGGGGTTAAAAGCAAAGTGTGCTTGGCGTGCACGCTGACCTGCATTCCCTGGATTTTGTGTGGCTGTCATGGCCCATGAACAGGTAGGAACTAGTGTTAGGGACCACTCAAATGGAGGCAACCTTAACGCGGTGAGTGGCTTATTACGCTTTGGCCAAAATGTACACCAATGTCTCATCCAGCATGGAGGCAGGGCAGAATGCTGGATATAGAGTGCGATCACATTTGTATTCTCCGTTAACAAAAAATTTATGTTCGGTATTTTTGTAATTGAACTGACCCAAAAAATCTAGTTATTATATTACTAATGGCATAACGATGATGGAATCACTGTTTTGTTATCTCTTTCGAAATCTGTAGATTGAATAGAAAAAAAAGGGTCCTTACCAAACAAATGCAAATAAAAGACTTGAAAAATCATAAAAACATTGCCAAGCAAGATTGTGTAGATGAGGCCGCGCCTTGTGTATCGTCTACCACATTCACAGAGACATGTGATTGTCCACACAACAAGAGTGGAGATCCTCACCTGGACATTAGCCTCACAATGACAACTACTCCAGTCATTCAGATGGTGATTGTGCTCCCCACACATAACATCGCAAGTAGGGATGAGCGAACCCGAACTGTATAGTTCGGGTTCGTACCGAATTTTGGGGTGTCCGTGACACGGACCCGAACCCGAACATTTTCGTAAAAGTCCGGGTTCGGGTTCGGTGTTCGGCGCTTTCTTGGCGCTTTTTGAAAGGCTGCAAAGCAGCCAATCAACAAGCGTCATACTACTTGGCCCAAGAGGCCATCACAGCCTTGCCTACTATTGGCATGCCTGTGATTGGCCAGTGCAGCATGTGACCCAGCCTCTATATAAGCTTGGGTCACGTAGCGCTGCACGTCACTCTGCTGATTCAAGCATAGGGAGAGGTTGCAGCTGCGACGTTAGGGCGAGATTAGGCAGATTAACTCCTCCAAAAGACTTCATTCTGTGATCGATCTGCAGCTGTGGATCATTGAAGTGCTAATATTGACTTGCTCACTTTTTTGAGGCTGCCCAGAGCGTTTTTAGATCACTTTTTTTCTGGGGTGATCGGCGGCCATTTTGTGACTTGTGTTGCGTCAGCACAAGCTATCACCAAGTGTATTTAACCATCGATAGTGTGGGTATTTTGTGCTATATCCTACATCAGCTGCAGGCTGAGCCTGTGTCACCGAAGTGCATTTAACCATCAACAGTCTGGTTATTTTTTGGCCATATACTACATCAGCTGCAGGCTGAGCCTGTGTCACCGAAGTGCATTTAACCATCAACAGTCTGATTATTTTTTGGCCATATACTACATCTGGTGCAGGCTGAGCCTGTGTCACCCAAGTGCATTTAACCATCAACAGTGTGGTTATTTTTTGGCCATATACTACATCAGGGGCAAGTTGAGCCTGTCACCCAGCGCCTAAAAAATAGACCTGACATTTCTATTCAACCAAATCTGTACTGTTTTAGCTGGTCAAGTTATTTGTAGTGACCGTAAAAGCACACTTTTTGTTCTGGGTTGAAAAACTATTCCCAAATTTGCCATTCTCAAAATAACTAGTTTCTGGTATTTGAGGCCTACATGAAATCTATCCCAAAAAGGATATCTTACATTGAAGGTACTGATAGTGTCATTCAGAAAAACCTAAGACACACGCTAGCGTGCAGATAGAAGTCTGATTCTGTGATTAAACCTATACCTGTCACACAGCGCAAAAAAAAACAGCCTCACATCTCTATTTAACCAAATCTGTACTGTTTTAGCTGGTCAAGTTATTTGTAGTGACCGTAAAAGCACACTTTTTTTTCTGGGTTGAAAAACTATTCCCAAATTTGCCATTCTCAAAATAACTAGTTTCTGGTATTTGAGGCCTACTTGAAATCTATCCCAAAAAGGATATCTTACATTGAAGGTACTGATAGTGTCATTCAGAAAAACCTAAGACACACGCTAGCGTGCAGATAGAAGTCTGATTCTGTGATTAAACCTATACCTGTCACACAGCGCAAAAAAAAACAGGCCTCACATCTCTATTCAACCAAATCTGTACTGTTTTAGCTGGTCAAGTTATTTGTAGTGACCGTAAAAGCACACTTTTTTTTCTGGGTTGAAAAACTATTCCCAAATTTGCCATTCTCAAAATAACTAGTTTCTGCTATATGAGGCCTACTTGAAATCTATCCCAAAAAGGATATCTTACATTGAAGGTGCTGATAGTGTCATTCAGAAAAACCTAAGACACACGCTAGCGTGCAGATAGAAGTCTGATTCTGTGATTAAACCTATACCTGTCACACCTCGCAAAAAAAAACAGGCCTCACATTTCTATTCAACCAAATCTGTACTGTTTTAGCTGGTCAGGTTATTTGTAGTGACCGTAAAAGCACACTTTTTGTTCTGGGTTGAAAAACTATTCCCAAATTTTCCATTCTCAAAATAACTAGTTTCTGGTATATGAGGCCTACTTAAAATCTATCCCAAAAAGGATATCTTACATTGAAGGTGCTGATAGTGTCATTCAGAAAAACCTAAGACACACGCTAGCGTGCAGATAGAAGTCTGATTCTGTGATTAAACCTATACCTGTCACACAGCGCAAAAAAAAACAGGCCTCACATCTCTATTTAACCAAATCTGTACTGTTTTAGCTGGTCAAGTTATTTGTAGTGACCGTAAAAGCACACTTTTTTTTCTGGGTTGAAAAACTATTCCCAAATTTGCCATTCTCAAAATAACTAGTTTCTGGTATTTGAGGCCTACTTGAAATCTATCCCAAAAAGGATATCTTACATTGAAGGTACTGATAGTGTCATTCAGAAAAACCTAAGACACACGCTAGCGTGCAGATAGAAGTCTGATTCTGTGATTAAACCTATACCTGTCACACAGCGCAAAAAAAAACAGGCCTCACATCTCTATTCAACCAAATCTGTACTGTTTTAGCTGGTCAAGTTATTTGTAGTGACCGTAAAAGCACATTTTTTTTTCTGGGTTGAAAAACTATTCCCAAATTTGCCATTCTCAAAATAACTAGTTTCTGGTATTTGAGGCCTACTTGAAATCTATCCCAAAAAGGATATCTTACATTGAAGGTGCTGATAGTGTCATTCAGAAAAAGCTAAGACACACGCTACCGTGCAGATACAAGTCTAATTCTGTGATTAAACCTATACCTGTCACACAGCGCAAAAAAAAACAGGCCTGACATTTCTATTCAACCAAATCTGTACTGTTTTAGCTGGTCAAGTTATTTGTAGTGACCGTAAAAGCACACTTTTTGTTCTGGGTTCAAAAACTATTCCCAAATTTGCCATTCTCATAATAACTAGTTTCTGCTACTGTATATGAGGCCTACTTGAAATCTATCCCAAAAAGGATATCTTACATTGAAGGTGCTGATAGTGTCATTCAGAAAAACCTAAGACACACGCTACCGTGCAGATACAAGTCTAATTATGTGATTAAACCTATACCTGTCACACAGCACAAAAAAAAACAGGCCTGACATTTCTATTCAACCAAATCTGTACTGTTTTAGCTGGTCAAGTTATTTGTAGTGACCGTAAAAGCACACTTTTTGTTCTGGGTTGGAAAACTATTCCCAAATTTGCTATTCTCGAAATTGTGGTGAACGGTAACAATGAGGAAAACATCTAGTAAGGGACGCGGACGCGGACATGGTCGTGGTGGTGTTAGTGGACCCTCTGGTGCTGGGAGAGGACGTGGCCGTTCTGCCACAGCCACACGTCCTAGTGAACCAACTACCTCAGGTCCCAGTAGCCAGCAGAATTTACAGCGATATTTGGTGGGGCCCAATGCCGTTCTAAGGATGGTACGGCCTGAGCAGGTACAGGCATTAGTCAATTGGGTGGCCGACAGTGGATCCAGCACGTTCACATTATCTCCCACCCAGTCTTCTGCAGAAAGCGCACAGATGGCGCATGAAATCCAAGCCCATCGGTCTGTAACATCACCCCCATGCATATCAGGGAAACTGTCTGAGCCTCAAGTTATGCAGCAGTCTCTTATGCTGTTTGAAGACTCTGCTGCCAGGGTTTCCCAAGGGCATCCACCTAGCCCTTCCCCAGGGGTGGAAGAGATAGAATGCACTAACGCACAACCACTTTTCCTGATGATGAGGACATGGGAATACCACCTCAGCACGTCTCTGATGATGACGAAACACAGGTGCCAACTGCTGCGTCTTTCTGCAGTGTGCAGACTGAAAGGGAGGTCAGGGATCAAGACTGGGTGGAAGACGATGCAGGGGACGATGAGGTCCTAGACCCCACATGGAATGAAGGTCGTGCCACTGACTTTCACAGTTCGGAGGAAGAGGCAGTGGTGAAACCGAGCCAACAGCGTAGCAAAAGAGGGAGCAGTGGGCAAAATCAGAACACCCGCCGCCAAGAGACTTCGCCTGCTACTGACCGCCGCCATCTGGGACCGAGCACCACAAAGGCAGCTTCAAGGAGTTCCCTGGCATGGCACTTCTTCAAACAATGTGCTGACGACAAGACCCGAGTGGTTTGCACGCTGTGCCATCAGAGCCTGAAGCAAGGCATTAACGGTCTGAACCTTAGCACAACCTGCATGACCAGGCACCTGCATGCAAAGCATGAACTGCAGTGGAGTAAACACCTTAAAAACAAGGAAGTCACTCAGGCTCCCCCTGCTACCTCTTCTGCTGCTGCCACCTCGGCCTCTTCTGCTGCTGCCGCCGCCTCGGTCTCTTCTGCTGCTGCCGCCGCCTCGGCCTCTTCCTCTGCCTCTGGAGGAATGTTGGCACCTGCCGCCCAGCAAACATGGGATGTACCACCAACACCACCACCTGCGTCACCAAGCATCTCAACCATGTCACACGGCAGCGTTCAGCTCTCCATCTCACAAACATTTGAGAGAAAACGTAAATTCCCACCTATCCACCCTCAATCCCTGGCCCTGAATGCCAGCATTTCTAAACTACTGGCCTATGAAATGCTGTCATTTAGGCTGGTGGACACACACAGCTTCAAACAGCTCATGTCACTTGCTGTCCCACAGTATGTTGTTCCCAGCCGCCACTACTTCTCCAAGAGAGCCGTGCCTTCCCTGCACAAACAAGTGTCCGATAAAATCAAGTGTGCACTGCGCAACGCCATCTGTGGCAAGGTCCACCTAACCACAGATACGTGGACCAGTAAGCACGGCCAGGGACGCTATATCTCCCTAACTGCACACTGGGTAAATGTAGTGGCGGCTGGGCCCCAGGCGGAGAGCTGTTTGGCGCACGTCCTTCCGCCGCCAAGGATCGCAGGGCAACATTCTTTGCCTCCTGTCTCCTCCTCCTCCTACTCAGCTTCCTCCTCCTCTTCTTCCACCTGCTCATCCAGTCAGCCACACACCTTCACCACCAACTTCAGCACAGCCCGGGGTAAACGTCAGCAGGCCGTTCTGAAACTCATATGTTTGGGGGACAGGCCCCACACCGCACAGGAGTTGTGGCGGGGTATAGAACAACAGACCGACGAGTGGTTGCTGCCGGTGAGCCTCAAGCCTGGCCTGGTGGTGTGCGATAATGGGTGAAATCTCGTTGCAGCTCTGGGACTAGCCGGTTTGACGCACATCCCTTGCCTGGCGCATGTGCTGAATTTGGTGGTGCAGAAGTTCATTCGCAACTACCCCGACATGTCAGAGCTGCTGCATAAAGTGCGGGCCGTCTGTTCGCGCTTCCGGCGTTCACACCCTGCCGCTGCTCGCCTGTCTGCGCTACAGCGTAACTTCGGCCTTCCCGCTCACCGCCTCGTGCCCATCAGGTGGAACTCCACCTTGCATATGCTGGACAGTAGTGGAGTTTCAGCTGCAGCACACACGGGTCAGTCGCACTGTGGATCAGACCCACTTCACCACCAATGACTGGGCCTCCATGCGAGACCTGTGTGCCCTGTTGCGCTGTTTCGAATTCTCCACCAACATGGCCAGTGGCGATGACGCCGTTATCAGCGTTACAATACCACTTCTATGTCTCCTTGAGAAAACACTTAGGGCGATCATGGAAGAGGAGGTGGCCCAGGAGGAAGAGGAGGAAGAGGGGTCATTTTTAGCACTTTCAGGCCAGTCTCTTCGAAGTGACTCAGAGGGAGGTTTTTTGAAACACCAGAGGCCAGGTACAAATGTGGCCAGACAGGACCCACTACTGGAGGACGAGGAAGACGAGGATGAGGAGGAGGTGGAAGAGGATGAGGATGAAGCATGTTCACAGCGGGGTGGCACCCAAAGCAGCTCGGGCCCATTACTGGTGCGTGGCTGGGGGGAAACACAGGACGATGACGATACGCCTCCCACAGAGGACAGCTTGTCCTTACCAGCCTGGCACACATGAGCGACTACATGCTGCAGTGCCTGCGCAACGACAGCAGAGTTGCCCACATTTTAACGTGTGCGGACTACTGGGTTGCCACCCTGCTAGATCCCCGGTACAAAGACAATGTGCCCACCTTACTTCCCACACTGGAGCGTGATAGGAAGATGCGCGACTACAAGCGCACGTTGGTAGACGCGCTACTGAGAGCATTCCCAAATGTCACAGGGGAACCAGTGGAAGCCCAAGGCGAAGGCAGAGGAGGAGCAAGAGGTCGCCAACGCAGCTGTGTCACGGCCATCTCCTCTGAGGGCAGGGTTAGCATGGCAGAGATGTGGAAAAGTTTTGTCACCACGCCACAGCTAACTGCACCACCACCTGATACGGAACGTGTTAGCAGGAGGCAACATTTCACTAACATGGTGGAACAGTACCTGTGCACACCCCTCCACGTACTGACTGATGGTTCGGCCCCATTCAATTTCTGGGTCTCCAAATTGTCCACGTGGCCAGAGCTAGCCTTTTATGCCTTGGAGGTGCTGGCCTGCCCGGCGGCCAGCGTTTTGTCTGAACGTGTATTCAGCACGGCAGGGGGCGTCATTACAGACAAACGCAGCCGCCTGTCTACAGCCAATATGGACAAGCTGACGTTCATAAAAATGAACCAGGCATGGATCCCACAGGACCTGTCCATCCCTTGTGCAGATTAGATATTAACTACCTCCCCTTAACAATATATTATTCAACTCCAGGGCACTTCCTCATTCAATACTATTTTTAATTTCAATTTACCATTATATTGTGGGGCAACCGAAAGTTGAATGAACCTCTCCTCTGTCTGGGTGCCGGGGCCTAAATGTGTGACAGTGGCCTGTTCCAGTGGTGGGTGACGTGAAGCCTGATTCTCTGCTATGACATGAAGACAGATTCTGCGCTGACATAAGGCCAGATTCTCTGTTACAGGACCGCTCTCCTCTGTCTGGGTGCCTGGGGCCTAAATGTGTGACAGTGGCCTGTTCCAGTGGTGGGTGACGTGAAGCCTGATTCTCTGCTATGACATGAAGACAGATTCTGCGCTGACATAAGGCCAGATTCTCTGTTACGGGACCTCTCTCCTCTGTCTGGGTGCCGGGGCCTAAATGTGTGACAGTGGCCTGTTCCAGTGGTGGGTGACGTGAAGCCTGATTCTCTGCTATGACATGAAGACAGATTCTGCGCTGACATAAGGCCAGATTCTCTGTTACGGGACCTCTCTCCTCTGCCTGGGTGCCTGGGCCTAAATGTGTGACAGTGGCCTGTTCCAGTGGTGGGTGACGTGAAGCCTGATTCTCTGCTATGACATGAAGACAGATTCTGCGCTGACATAAGGCCAGATTCTCTGTTACGGGACCGCTCTCCTCTGCCTGGGTGCCTGGGCCTAAATGTGTGACAGTGGCCTGTTCCAGTGGTGGGTGACGTGAAGCCTGATTCTCTGCTATGACATGAAGACAGATTCTGCGCTGACATAAGGCCAGATTCTCTGTTACGGGACCTCTCTCCTCTGTCTGGGTGCCTGGGCCTAAATGTGTGACAGTGGCCTGTTCCAGTGGTGGGTGACGTGAAGCCTGATTCTCTGCTATGACATGAAGACAGATTCTGCGCTGACATAAGGCCAGATTCTCTGTTACGGGACCTCTCTCCTCTGCCTGGGTGCCTGGGCCTAAATGTGTGACAGTGGCCTGTTCCAGTGGTGGGTGACGTGAAGCCTGATTCTCTGCTATGACATGAAGACAGATTCTGCGCTGACATAAGGCCAGATTCTCTGTTACGGGACCTCTCTCCTCTGCCTGGGTGCCTGGGCCTAAATGTGTGACAGTGGCCTGTTCCAGTGGTGGGTGACGTGAAGCCTGATTCTCTGCTATGACATGAAGACAGATTCTGCGCTGACATAAGGCCAGATTCTCTGTTACGGGACCTCTCTCCTCTGCCTGGGTGCCTGGGCCTAAATGTGTGACAGTGGCCTGTTCCAGTGGTGGGTGACGTGAAGCCTGATTCTCTGCTATGACATGAAGACAGATTCTGCGCTGACATAAGGCCAGATTCTCTGTTACGGGACCTCTCTCCTCTGCCTGGGTGCCTGGGCCTAAATGTGTGACAGTGGCCTGTTCCAGTGGTGGGTGACGTGAAGCCTGATTCTCTGCTATGACATGAAGACAGATTCTGTGCTGACATAAGGCCAGATTCTCTGTTACGGGACCTCTCTCCTCTGCCTGGGTGCCTGGGCCTAAATGTGTGACAGTGGCCTGTTCCAGTGGTGGGTGACGTGAAGCCTGATTCTCTGCTATGACATGAAGACAGATTCTGCGCTGACATAAGGCCAGATTCTCTGTTACGGGACCTCTCTCCTCTGTCTGGGTGCCGGGGCCTAAATGTGTGACAGTGGCCTGTTCCAGTGGTGGGTGACGTGAAGCCTGATTCTCTGCTATGACATGAAGACAGATTCTGCGCTGACATAAGGCCAGATTCTCTGTTACGGGACCTCTCTCCTCTGCCTGGGTGCCTGGGCCTAAATGTGTGACAGTGGCCTGTTCCAGTGGTGGGTGACGTGAAGCCTGATTCTCTGCTATGACATGAAGACAGATTCTGCGCTGACATAAGGCCAGATTCTCTGTTACGGGACCTCTCTCCTCTGCCTGGGTGCCTGGGCCTAAATGTGTGACAGTGGCCTGTTCCAGTGGTGGGTGACGTGAAGCCTGATTCTCTGCTATGACATGAATACAGATTCTGCGCTGACATAAGGCCAGATTCTCTGTTACGGGACCTCTCTCCTCTGCCTGGGTGCCTGGGCCTAAATGTGTGACAGTGGCCTGTTCCAGTGGTGGGTGACGTGAAGCCTGATTCTCTGCTATGACATGAAGACAGATTCTGCGCTGACATAAGGCCAGATTCTCTGTTACGGGACCGCTCTCCTCTGTCTGGGTGCCGGGGCCTAAATGTGTGACAGTGGCCTGTTCCAGTGGTGGGTGACGTGAAGCCTGATTCTCTGCTATGACATGAAGACAGATTCTGCGCTGACATAAGGCCAGATTCTCTGTTACGGGACCTCTCTCCTCTGCCTGGGTGCCTGGGCCTAAATGTGTGACAGTGGCCTGTTCCAGTGGTGGGTGACGTGAAGCCTGATTCTCTGCTATGACATGAAGACAGATTCTGCGCTGACATAAGGCCAGATTCTCTGTTACGGGACCTCTCTCCTCTGCCTGGGTGCCTGGGCCTAAATGTGTGACAGTGGCCTGTTCCAGTGGTGGGTGACGTGAAGCCTGATTCTCTGCTATGACATGAAGACAGATTCTGCGCTGACATAAGGCCAGATTCTCTGTTACGGGACCTCTCTCCTCTGCCTGGGTGCCTGGGCCTAAATGTGTGACAGTGGCCTGTTCCAGTGGTGGGTGACGTGAAGCCTGATTCTCTGCTATGACATGAAGACAGATTCTGCGCTGACATAAGGCCAGATTCTCTGTTACGGGACCTCTCTCCTCTGTCTGGGTGCCTGGGCCTAAATGTGTGACAGTGGCCTGTTCCAGTGGTGGGTGACGTGAAGCCTGATTCTCTGCTATGACATGAAGACAGATTCTGTGCTGACATAAGGCCAGATTCTCTGTTACGGGACCTCTCTCCTCTGCCTGGGTGCCTGGGCCTAAATATGTGACAGTGGCCTGTTCCAGTGGTGGGTGACGTGAAGCCTGATTCTCTGCTATGACATGAAGACAGATTCTGCGCTGACATAAGGCCAGATTCTCTGTTACGGGACCTCTCTCCTCTGTCTGGGTGCCTGGGCCTAAATGTGTGACAGTGGCCTGTTCCAGTGGTGGGTGACGTGAAGCCTGATTCTCTGCTATGACATGAAGACAGATTCTGCGCTGACATAAGGCCAGATTCTCTGTTACGGGACCTCTCTCCTCTGCCTGGGTGCCTGGGCCTAAATGTGTGACAGTGGCCTGTTCCAGTGGTGGGTGACGTGAAGCCTGATTCTCTGCTATGACATGAAGACAGATTCTGCGCTGACATAAGGCCAGATTCTCTGTTACGGGACCGCTCTCCTCTGTCTGGGTGCCGGGGCCTAAATGTGTGACAGTGGCCTGTTCCAGTGGTGGGTGACGTGAAGCCTGATTCTCTGCTATGACATGAAGACAGATTCTGCGCTGACATAAGGCCAGATTCTCTGTTACGGGACCTCTCTCCTCTGCCTGGGTGCCTGGGCCTAAATGTGTGACAGTGGCCTGTTCCAGTGGTGGGTGACGTGAAGCCTGATTCTCTGCTATGACATGAATACAGATTCTGCGCTGACATAAGGCCAGATTCTCTGTTACGGGACCTCTCTCCTCTGCCTGGGTGCCTGGGCCTAAATGTGTGACAGTGGCCTGTTCCAGTGGTGGGTGACGTGAAGCCTGATTCTCTGCTATGACATGAAGACAGATTCTGTGCTGACATAAGGCCAGATTCTCTGTTACGGGACCTCTCTCCTCTGCCTGGGTGCCTGGGCCTAAATGTGTGACAGTGGCCTGTTCCAGTGGTGGGTGACGTGAAGCCTGATTCTCTGCTATGACATGAAGACAGATTCTGCGCTGACATAAGGCCAGATTCTCTGTTACGGGACCTCTCTCCTCTGCCTGGGTGCCGGGGCCTAAATGTGTGACAGTGGCCTGTTCCAGTGGTGGGTGACGTGAAGCCTGATTCTCTGCTATGACATGAAGACAGATTCTGCGCTGACATAAGGCCAGATTCTCTGTTACGGGACCTCTCTCCTCTGCCTGGGTGCCTGGGCCTAAATGTGTGACAGTGGCCTGTTCCAGTGGTGGGTGACGTGAAGCCTGATTCTCTGCTATGACATGAAGACAGATTCTGCGCTGACATAAGGCCAGATTCTCTGTTACGGGACCGCTCTCCTCTGCCTGGGTGCCTGGGCCTAAATGTGTGACAGTGGCCTGTTCCAGTGGTGGGTGACGTGAAGCCTGATTCTCTGCTATGACATGAATACAGATTCTGCGCTGACATAAGGCCAGATTCTCTGTTACGGGACCTCTCTCCTCTGCCTGGGTGCCTGGGCCTAAATGTGTGACAGTGGCCTGTTCCAGTGGTGGGTGACGTGAAGCCTGATTCTCTGCTATGACATGAAGACAGATTCTGCGCTGACATAAGGCCAGATTCTCTGTTACGGGACCGCTCTCCTCTGTCTGGGTGCCGGGGCCTAAATGTGTGACAGTGGCCTGTTCCAGTGGTGGGTGACGTGAAGCCTGATTCTCTGCTATGACATGAAGACAGATTCTGCGCTGACATAAGGCCAGATTCTCTGTTACGGGACCTCTCTCCTCTGCCTGGGTGCCTGGGCCTAAATGTGTGACAGTGGCCTGTTCCAGTGGTGGTTGACGTGAAGCCTGATTCTCTGCTATGACATGAAGACAGATTCTGCGCTGACATAAGGCCAGATTCTCTGTTACGGGACCTCTCTCCTCTGCCTGGGTGCCTGGGCCTAAATGTGTGACAGTGGCCTGTTCCAGTGGTGGGTGACGTGAAGCCTGATTCTCTGCTATGACATGAATACAGATTCTGCGCTGACATAAGGCCAGCTTCTCTGTTACGGGACCTCTCTCCTCTGCCTGGGTGCCTGGGCCTAAATGTGTGACAGTGGCCTGTTCCAGTGGTGGGTGACGTGAAGCCTGATTCTCTGCTATGACATGAATACAGATTCTGCGCTGACATAAGGCCAGATTCTCTGTTACGGGACCTCTCTCCTCTGCCTGGGTGCCTGGGCCTAAATGTGTGACAGTGGCCTGTTCCAGTGGTGGGTGACGTGAAGCCTGATTCTCTGCTATGACATGAATACAGATTCTGCGCTGACATAAGGCCAGATTCTCTGTTACGGGACCTCTCTCCTCTGCCTGGGTGCCTGGGCCTAAATGTGTGACAGTGGCCTGTTCCAGTGGTGGGTGACGTGAAGCCTGATTCTCTGCTATGACATGAAGACAGATTCTGCGCTGACATAAGGCCAGATTCTCTGTTACGGGACCGCTCTCCTCTGTCTGGGTGCCGGGGCCTAAATGTGTGACAGTGGCCTGTTCCAGTGGTGGGTGACGTGAAGCCTGATTCTCTGCTATGACATGAAGACAGATTCTGTGCTGACATAAGGCCAGATTCTCTGTTACGGGACCTCTCTCCTCTGCCTGGGTGCCTGGGCCTAAATGTGTGACAGTGGCCTGTTCCAGTGGTGGGTGACGTGAAGCCTGATTCTCTGCTATGACATGAAGACAGATTCTGCGCTGACATAAGGCCAGATTCTCTGTTACGGGACCTCTCTCCTCTGCCTGGGTGCCTGGGCCTAAATGTGTGACAGTGGCCTGTTCCAGTGGTGGGTGACGTGAAGCCTGATTCTCTGCTATGACATGAATACAGATTCTGCGCTGACATAAGGCCAGATTCTCTGTTACGGGACCTCTCTCCTCTGCCTGGGTGCCTGGGCCTAAATGTGTGACAGTGGCCTGTTCCAGTGGTGGGTGACGTGAAGCCTGATTCTCTGCTATGACATGAATACAGATTCTGCGCTGACATAAGGCCAGATTCTCTGTTACGGGACCTCTCTCCTCTGCCTGGGTGCCTGGGCCTAAATGTGTGACAGTGGCCTGTTCCAGTGGTGGGTGACGTGAAGCCTGATTCTCTGCTATGACATGAAGACAGATTCTGCGCTGACATAAGGCCAGATTCTCTGTTACGGGACCTCTCTCCTCTGCCTGGGTGCCTGGGCCTAAATGTGTGACAGTGGCCTGTTCCAGTGGTGGGTGACGTGAAGCCTGATTCTCTGCTATGACATGAATACAGATTCTGTGCTGACATAAGGCCAGATTCTCTGTTACGGACCTCTCTCCTCTGCCTGGGTGCCTGGGCCTAAATGTGTGACAGTGGCCTGTTCCAGTGGTGGGTGACGTGAAGCCTGATTCTCTGCTATGACATGAAGACAGATTCTGCGCTGACATAAGGCCAGATTCTCTGTTACGGGACCGCTCTCCTCTGTCTGGGTGCCGGGGCCTAAATGTGTGACAGTGGCCTGTTCCAGTGGTGGGTGACGTGAAGCCTGATTCTCTGCTATGACATGAAGACAGATTCTGTGCTGACATAAGGCCAGATTCTCTGTTACGGGACCTCTCTCCTCTGCCTGGGTGCCTGGGCCTAAATGTGTGACAGTGGCCTGTTCCAGTGGTGGGTGACGTGAAGCCTGATTCTCTGCTATGACATGAAGACAGATTCTGTGCTGACATAAGGCCAGATTCTCTGTTACGGGACCGCTCTCCTCTGCCTGGGTGCCTGGGCCTAAATGTGTGACAGTGGCCTGTTCCAGTGGTGGGTGACGTGAAGCCTGATTCTCTGCTATGACATGAATACAGATTCTGTGCTGACATAAGGCCAGATTCTCTGTTACGGGACCTCTCTCCTCTGCCTGGGTGCCTGGGCCTAAATGTGTGACAGTGGCCTGTTCCAGTGGTGGGTGACGTGAAGCCTGATTCTCTGCTATGACATGAAGACAGATTCTGCGCTGACATAAGGCCAGATTCTCTGTTACGGGACCGCTCTCCTCTGTCTGGGTGCCGGGGCCTAAATGTGTGACAGTGGCCTGTTCCAGTGGTGGGTGACGTGAAGCCTGATTCTCTGCTATGACATGAAGACAGATTCTGTGCTGACATAAGGCCAGATTCTCTGTTACGGGACCTCTCTCCTCTGCCTGGGTGCCTGGGCCTAAATGTGTGACAGTGGCCTGTTCCAGTGGTGGGTGACGTGAAGCCTGATTCTCTGCTATGACATGAAGACAGATTCTGTGCTGACATAAGGCCAGATTCTCTGTTACGGACCTCTCTCCTCTGTCTGGGTGCCTGGGCCTAAATGTGTGACAGTGGCCTGTTCCAGTGGTGGGTGACGTGAAGCCTGATTCTCTGCTATGACATGAAGACAGATTCTGTGCTGACATAAGGCCAGATTCTCTGTTACTGGACCTCTCTCCTCTGCCTGGGTGCCTGGGCCTAAATGTGTGACAGTGGCCTGTTCCAGTGGTGGGTGACGTGAAGCCTGATTCTCTGCTATGACATGAAGACAGATTCTGTGCTGACATAAGGCCAGATTCTCTGTTACGGGACCTCTCTCCTCTGCCTGGGTGCCTGGGCCTAAATGTGTGACAGTGGCCTGTTCCAGTGGTGGGTGACGTGAAGCCTGATTCTCTGCTATGACATGAAGACAGATTCTGTGCTGACATAAGGCCAGATTCTCTGTTACGGGACCTCTCTCCTCTGCCTGGGTGCCTGGGCCTAAATGTGTGACAGTGGCCTGTTCCAGTGGTGGGTGACGTGAAGCCTGATTCTCTGCTATGACATGAAGACAGATTCTGCGCTGACATAAGGCCAGATTCTCTGTTACGGGACCTCTCTCCTCTGCCTGGGTGCCTGGGCCTAAATGTTTGACAGTGGCCTGTTCCAGTGGTGGGTGACGTGAAGCCTGATTCTCTGCTATGACATGAATACAGATTCTGTGCTGACATAAGGCCAGATTCTCTGTTACGGGACCGCTCTCCTCTGTCTGGGTGCCTGGGCCTAAATGTTTGACAGTGGCCTGTTCCAGTGGTGGGTGACGTGAAGCCTGATTCTCTGCTATGACATGAAGACAGATTCTGCGCTGACATAAGGCCAGATTCTCTGTTACGGGACCGCTCTCCTCTGTCTGGGTGCCGGGGCCTAAATGTGTGACAGTGGCCTGTTCCAGTGGTGGGTGACGTGAAGCCTGATTCTCTGCTATGACATGAAGACAGATTCTGTGCTGACATAAGGCCAGATTCTCTGTTACGGGACCTCTCTCCTCTGCCTGGGTGCCTGGGCCTAAATGTGTGACAGTGGCCTGTTCCAGTGGTGGGTGACGTGAAGCCTGATTCTCTGCTATGACATGAAGACAGATTCTGTGCTGACATAAGGCCAGATTCTCTGTTACGGGACCTCTCTCCTCTGTCTGGGTGCCTGGGCCTAAATGTGTGACAGTGGCCTTTTCCAGTGGTGGGTGACGTGAAGCCTGATTCTCTGCTATGACATGAATACAGATTCTGTGCTGACATAAGGCCAGATTCTCTGTTACGGGACCTCTCTCCTCTGCCTGGGTGCCTGGGCCTAAATGTGTGACAGTGGCCTGTTCCAGTGGTGGGTGACGTGAAGCCTGATTCTCTGCTATGACATGAAGACAGATTCTGCGCTGACATAAGGCCAGATTCTCTGTTACTGGACCGCTCTCCTCTGTCTGGGTGCCGGGGCCTAAATGTGTGACAGTGGCCTGTTCCAGTGGTGGGTGACGTGAAGCCTGATTCTCTGCTATGACATGAAGACAGATTCTGTGCTGACATAAGGCCAGATTCTCTGTTACAGGACCTCTCTCCTCTGCCTGGGTGCCTGGGCCTAAATGTGTGACAGTGGCCTGTTCCAGTGGTGGGTGACGTGAAGCCTGATTCTCTGCTATGACATGAATACAGATTCTGCGCTGACATAAGGCCAGATTCTCTGTTACGGGACCTCTCTCCTCTGCCTGGGTGCCTGGGCCTAAATGTGTGACAGTGGCCTGTTCCAGTGGTGGGTGACGTGAAGCCTGATTCTCTGCTATGACATGAAGACAGATTCTGTGCTGACATAAGGCCAGATTCTCTGTTACGGACCTCTCTCCTCTGCCTGGGTGCCTGGGCCTAAATGTGTGACAGTGGCCTGTTCCAGTGGTGGGTGACGTGAAGCCTGATTCTCTGCTATGACATGAAGACAGATTCTGCGCTGACATAATGCCAGATTCTCTGTTACGGGACCGCTCTCCTCTGTCTGGGTGCCGGGGCCTAAATGTGTGACAGTGGCCTGTTCCAGTGGTGGGTGACGTGAAGCCTGATTCTCTGCTATGACATGAAGACAGATTCTGTGCTGACATAAGGCCAGATTCTCTGTTACGGGACCTCTCTCCTCTGCCTGGGTGCCTGGGCCTAAATGTGTGACAGTGGCCTGTTCCAGTGGTGGGTGACGTGAAGCCTGATTCTCTGCTATGACATGAAGACAGATTCTGCGCTGACATAAGGCCAGATTCTCTGTTACGGGACCGCTCTCCTCTGCCTGGGTGCCTGGGCCTAAATGTGTGACAGTGGCCTGTTCCAGTGGTGGGTGACGTGAAGCCTGATTCTCTGCTATGACATGAATACAGATTCTGTGCTGACATAAGGCCAGATTCTCTGTTACGGACCTCTCTCCTCTGCCTGGGTGCCTGGGCCTAAATGTGTGACAGTGGCCTGTTCCAGTGGTGGGTGACGTGAAGCCTGATTCTCTGCTATGACATGAAGACAGATTCTGCGCTGACATAAGGCCAGATTCTCTGTTACGGGACCGCTCTCCTCTGTCTGGGTGCCGGGGCCTAAATGTGTGACAGTGGCCTGTTCCAGTGGTGGGTGACGTGAAGCCTGATTCTCTGCTATGACATGAAGACAGATTCTGTGCTGACATAAGGCCAGATTCTCTGTTACGGGACCTCTCTCTCTGCCTGGGTGCCTGGGCCTAAATGTGTGACAGTGGCCTGTTCCAGTGGTGGGTGACGTGAAGCCTGATTCTCTGCTATGACATGAAGACAGATTCTGTGCTGACATAAGGCCAGATTCTCTGTTACGGACCTCTCTCCTCTGCCTGGGTGCCTGTGCCTAAATGTGTGACAGTGGCCTTTTTCAGTGGTGGGTGACGTGAAGCCTGATTCTCTGCTATGACATGAATACAGATTCTGCGCTGACATAAGGCCAGATTCTCTGTTACGGGACCTCTCTCCTCTGCCTGGGTGCCTGGGCCTAAATGTTTGACAGTGGCCTGTTCCAGTGGTGGGTGACGTGAAGCCTGATTCTCTGCTATGACATGAATACAGATTCTGCGCTGACATAAGGCCAGATTCTCTGTTACGGGACCTCTCTCCTCTGCCTGGGTGCCTGGGCCTAAATGTGTGACAGTGGCCTGTTCCAGTGGTGGGTGACGTGAAGCCTGATTCTCTGCTATGACATGAAGACAGATTCTGCGCTGACATAAGGCCAGATTCTCTGTTACGGGACCTCTCTCCTCTGCCTGGGTGCCTGGGCCTAAATGTGTGACAGTGGCCTGTTCCAGTGGTGGGTGACGTGAAGCCTGATTCTCTGCTATGACATGAATACAGATTCTGCGCTGACATAAGGCCAGATTCTCTGTTACGGGACCGCTCTCCTCTGTCTGGGTGCCGGGGCCTAAATGTGTGACAGTGGCCTGTTCCAGTGGTGGGTGACGTGAAGCCTGATTCTCTGCTATGACATGAAGACAGATTCTGTGCTGACATAAGGCCAGATTCTCTGTTACGGGACCTCTCTCCTCTGCCTGGGTGCCTGGCCTAAATGTGTGACAGTGGCCTGTTCCAGTGGTGGATGACGTGAAGCCTGATTCTCTGCTATGACATGAAGACAGATTCTGTGCTGACATAAGGCCAGATTCTCTGTTACGGACCTCTCTCCTCTGCCTGGGTGCCTGGGCCTAAATGTGTGACAGTGGCCTGTTCCAGTGGTGGGTGACGTGAAGCCTGATTCTCTGCTATGACATGAATACAGATTCTGCGCTGACATAAGGCCAGATTCTCTGTTACGGGACCTCTCTCCTCTGCCTGGGTGCCTGGGCCTAAATGTGTGACAGTGGCCTGTTCCAGTGGTGGGTGACGTGAAGCCTGATTCTCTGCTATGACATGAATACAGATTCTGTGCTGACATAAGGCCAGATTCTCTGTTACGGGACCGCTCTCCTCTGTCTGGGTGCCGGGGCCTAAATGTGTGACAGTGGCCTGTTCCAGTGGTGGGTGACGTGAAGCCTGATTCTCTGCTATGACATGAATACAGATTCTGCGCTGACATAAGGCCAGATTCTCTGTTACGGGACCTCTCTCCTCTGCCTGGGTTCCTGGGCCTAAATGTGTGACAGTGGCCTGTTCTAGTGGTGGGTGACGTGAAGCCTGATTCTCTGCTATGACATGAATACAGATTCTGCGCTGACATAAGGCCAGATTCTCTGTTACGGGACCGCTCTCCTCTGCCTGGGTGCCTGGGCCTAAATGTTTGACAGTGGCCTGTTCCAGTGGTGGGTGACGTGAAGCCTTATTCTCTGCTATGACATGAATACAGATTCTGTGCTGACATAAGGCCAGATTCTCTGTTACGGGATCGCTCTCCTCTGTCTGGGTGCCGGGGCCTAAATGTGTGACAGTGGCCTGTTCCAGTGGTGGGTGACGTGAAGCCTGATTCTCTGCTATGACATGAAGACAGATTCTGTGCTGACATAAGGCCAGATTCTCTGTTACGGAACCTCTCTCCTCTGCCTGGGTGCCTGGGCCTAAATGTGTGACAGTGGCCTGTTCCAGTGGTGGGTGACGTGAAGCCTGATTCTCTGCTATGACATGAAGACAGATTCTGTGCTGACATAAGGCCAGATTCTCTGTTACGGGACCGCTCTCCTCTGTCTGGGTGCCGGGGCCTAAATGTGTGACAGTGGCCTGTTCCAGTGGTGGGTGACGTGAAGCCTGATTCTCTGCTATGACATGAAGACAGATTCTGTGCTGACATAAGGCCAGATTCTCTGTTACGGGACCTCTCTCCTCTGCCTGGGTGCCTGGGCCTAAATGTTTGACAGTGGCCTGTTCCAGTGGTGGGTGACGTGAAGCCTGATTCTCTGCTATGACATGAAGACAGATTCTGTGCTGACATCAGGCCAGATTCTCTGTTACGGACCTTTCTCCTCTGCCTGGGTGCCTGGGCCTAAATGTGTGACAGTGGCCTTTTCAGTGGTGGGTGACGTGAAGCCTGATTCTCTGCTATGACATGAAGACAGATTCTGCGCTGACATAAGGCCAGATTCTCTGTTACGGGACCTCTCTCCTCTGCCTGGGTGCCTGGGCCTAAATGTTTGACAGTGGCCTGTTCCAGTGGTGGGTGACGTAAAGCCTGATTCTCTGCTATGACATGAATACAGATTCTGCGCTGACATAAGGCCAGATTCTCTGTTACGGGACCTCTCTCCTCTGCCTGGGTGCCTGGGCCTAAATGTGTGACAGTGGCCTGTTCCAGTGGTGGGTGACGTGAAGCCTGATTCTCTGCTATGACATGAATACAGATTCTGCGCTGACATAAGGCCAGATTCTCTGTTACGGGACCTCTCTCCTCTGCCTGGGTGCCTGGGCCTAAATATTTGACAGTGGCCTGTTCCAGTGGTGGGTGACGTGAAGCCTGATTCTCTGCTATGACATGAAGACAGATTCTGCGCTGACATAAGGCCAGATTCTCTGTTACGGGACCGCTCTCCTCTGTCTGGGTGCCGGGGCCTAAATGTGTGACAGTGGCCTGTTCCAGTGGTGGGTGACGTGAAGCCTGATTCTCTGCTATGACATGAAGACAGATTCTGTGCTGACATAAGGCCAGATTCTCTGTTACGGGACCTCTCTCCTCTGCCTGGGTGCCTGGGCCTAAATGTTTGACAGTGGCCTGTTCCAGTGGTGGGTGACGTGAAGCCTGATTCTCTGCTATGACATGAAGACAGATTCTGTGCTGACATAAGGCCAGATTCTCTGTTACGGAACCTCTCTCCTCTGCCTGGGTGCCTGGGCCTAAATGTGTGACAGTGGCCTTTTTCAGTGGTGGGTGACGTGAAGCCTGATTCTCTGCTATGACATGAATACAGATTCTGCGCTGACATAAGGCCAGATTCTCTGTTACGGGACCTCTCTCCTCTGCCTGGGTGCCTGGGCCTAAATGTTTGACAGTGGCCTGTTCCAGTGGTGGGTGACGTAAAGCCTGATTCTCTGCTATGACATGAATACAGATTCTGCGCTGACATAAGGCCAGATTCTCTGTTACGGGACCTCTCTCCTCTGCCTGGGTGCCTGGGCCTAAATGTGTGACAGTGGCCTGTTCCAGTGGTGGGTGACGTGAAGCCTGATTCTCTGCTATGACATGAATACAGATTCTGCGCTGACATAAGGCCAGATTCTCTGTTATGGGACCTCTCTCCTCTGCCTGGGTGCCTGGGCCTAAATGTTTGACAGTGGCCTGTTCCAGTGGTGGGTGACGTGAAGCCTGATTCTCTGCTATGACATGAAGACAGATTCTGCGCTGACATAAGGCCAGATTCTCTGTTACGGGACCGCTCTCCTCTGTCTGGGTGCCGGGGCCTAAATGTGTGACAATGGCCTGTTCCAGTGGTGGGTGACGTGAAGCCTGATTCTCTGCTATGACATGAAGACAGATTCTGTGCTGACATAAGGCCAGATTCTCTGTTACGGGACCTCTCTCCTCTGCCTGGGTGCCTGCGCCTAAATGTGTGACAGTGGCCTGTTCCAGTGGTGGATGACGTGAAGCCTGATTCTCTGCTATGACATGAAGACAGATTCTGTGCTGACATAAGGCCAGATTCTCTGTTACGGAACCTCTCTCCTCTGCCTGGGTGCCTGGGCCTAAATGTGTGACAGTGGCCTGTTCCAGTGGTGGGTGACGTGAAGCCTGATTCTCTGTTATGACATGAATACAGATTCTGCGCTGACATAAGGCCAGATTCTCTGTTACGGGACCTCTCTCCTCTGCCTGGGTGCCTGGGCCTAAATGTTTGACAGTGGCCTGTTCCAGTGGTGGGTGACGTGAAGCCTGATTCTCTGCTATGACATGAATACAGATTCTGTGCTGACATAAGGCCAGATTCTCTGTTACGGGATCGCTCTCCTCTGTCTGGGTGTCTGGGCCTAAATGTTTGACAGTGGCCTGTTCCAGTGGTGGGTGACGTGAAGCCTGATTCTCTGCTATGACATGAAGACAGATTCTGCGCTGACATAAGGCCAGATTCTCTGTTACGGGACCGCTCTCCTCTGTCTCGGTGCCGGGGCCTAAATGTGTGACAGTGGCCTGTTCCAGTGGTGGGTGACGTGAAGCCTGATTCTCTGCTATGACATGAAGACAGATTCTGTGCTGACATCAGGCCAGATTCTCTGTTACGGGACCTCTCTCCTCTGCCTGGGTGCCTGGGCCTAAATGTTTGACAGTGGCCTGTTCCAGTGGTGGGTGACGTGAAGCCTGATTCTCTGCTATGACATGAAGACAGATTCTGTGCTGACATCAGGCCAGATTCTCTGTTACGGAACCTCTCTCCTCTGTCTGGGTGCCTGGGCCTAAATGTGTGACAGTGGCCTTTTCCAGTGGTGGGTGACGTGAAGCCTGATTCTCTGCTATGACATGAATACAGATTCTGTGCTGACATCAGGCCAGATTCTCTGTTACGGGACCTCTCTCCTCTGCCTGGGTGCCTGGGCATAAATGTTAGACAGTGGCCTGTTCCAGTGGTGGGTGACGTGAAGCCTGATTCTCTGCTATGACATGAAGACAGATTCTGCGCTGACATAAGGCCAGATTCTCTGTTACTGGACCGCTCTCCTCTGTCTGGGTGCCGGGGCCTAAATGTGTGACAGTGGCCTGTTCCAGTGGTGGGTGACGTGAAGCCTGATTCTCTGCTATGACATGAAGACAGATTCTGTGCTGACATCAGGCCAGATTCTCTGTTACAGGACCTCTCTCCTCTGCCTGGGTGCCTGGGCCTAAATGTGTGACAGTGGCCTGTTCCAGTGGTGGGTGACGTGAAGCCTGATTCTCTGCTATGACATGAATACAGATTCTGCGCTGACATAAGGCCAGATTCTCTGTTACGGGACCTCTCTCCTCTGCCTGGGTGTCTGGGCCTAAATGTTTGACAGTGGCCTGTTCAAGTGGTGGGTGACGTGAAGCCTGATTCTCTGCTATGACATGAAGACAGATTCTGTGCTGACATCAGGCCAGATTCTCTGTTACGGAACCTCTCTCCTCTGCCTGGGTGCCTGGGCCTTAATGTTTGATAGTGGCCTGTTCCAGTGGTGGGTGACGTGAAGCCTGATTCTCTGCTATGACATGAAGACAGATTCTGCGCTGACATAATGCCAGATTCTCTGTTACGGGACCGCTCTCCTCTGTCTGGGTGCCGGGGCCTAAATGTGTGACAGTGGCCTGTTCCAGTGGTGGGTGACGTGAAGCCTGTTTCTCTGCTATGACATGAAGACAGATTCTGTGCTGCCATCAGGCCAGATTCTCTGTTATGGGACCTCTCTCCTCTGCCTGGGTGCCTGGGCCTAAATGTGTGACAGTGGCCTGTTCCAGTGGTGGGTGACGTGAAGCCTGATTCTCTGCTATGACAAGAAGACAGATTCTGCGCTGACATAAGGCCAGATTCTCTGTTACGGGACCGCTCTCCTCTGCCTGGGTGCCTGGGCCTAAATGTTTGACAGTGGCCTGTTCAAGTGGTGGGTGACGTGAAGCCTGATTCTCTGCTATGACATGAATACAGATTCTGTGCTGACATCAGGCAAGATTCTCTGTTACGGAACCTCTCTCCTCTGCCTGGGTGTCTGGGCCTAAATGTTTGACAGTGGCCTGTTCCAGTGGTGGGTGACGTGAAGCCTGATTCTCTGCTATGACATGAAGACAGATTCTGCGCTGACATAAGGCCAGATTCTCTGTTACGGGACCGCTCTCCTCTGTCTGGGTGCCGGGGCCTAAATGTGTGACAGTGGCCTGTTCCAGTGGTGGGTGACGTGAAGCCTGATTCTCTGCTATGACATGAAGACAGATTCTGTGCTGACATCAGGCCAGATTCTCTGTTACGGGACCTCTCTTCTCTGCCTGGGTGCCTGGGCCTAAATGTTTGACAGTGGCCTGTTCCAGTGGTGGGTGACGTGAAGCCTGATTCTCTGCTATGACATGAAGACAGATTCTGTGCTGACATCAGGCCAGATTCTCTGTTACGGAACCTCTCTCCTCTGCCTGGGTGCCTGTGCCTAAATGTGTGACAGTGGCCTTTTTCAGTGGTGGGTGACGTGAAGCCTGATTCTCTGCTATGACATGAATACAGATTCTGCGCTGACATAAGGCCAGATTCTCTGTTACGGGACCTCTCTCCTCTGCCTGGGTGCCTGGGCCTAAATGTTTGACAGTGGCCTGTTCCAGTGGTGGGTGACGTAAAGCCTGATTCTCTGCTATGACATGAATACAGATTCTGCGCTGACATAAGGCCAGATTCTCTGTTACGGGACCTCTCTCCTCTGCCTGGGTGCCTGGGCCTAAATGTGTGACAGTGGCCTGTTCCAGTGGTGGGTGACGTGAAGCCTGATTCTCTGCTATGACATGAATACAGATTCTGCGCTGACATCAGGCCAGATTCTCTGTTATGGGACCTCTCTCCTCTGCCTGGGTGCCTGGGCCTAAATGTTTGACAGTGGCCTGTTCCAGTGGTGGGTGACGTGAAGCCTGATTCTCTGCTATGACATGAAGACAGATTCTGCGCTGACATAAGGCCAGATTCTCTGTTACGGGACCGCTCTCCTCTGTCTGGGTGCCGGGGCCTAAATGTGTGACAATGGCCTGTTCCAGTGGTGGGTGACGTGAAGCCTGATTCTCTGCTATGACATGAAGACAGATTCTGTGCTGACATCAGGCCAGATTCTCTGTTACGGGACCTCTCTCCTCTGCCTGGGTGCCTGCGCCTAAATGTTTGACAGTGGCCTGTTCCAGTGGTGGATGACGTGAAGCCTGATTCTCTGCTATGACATGAAGACAGATTCTGTGCTGACATCAGGCCAGATTCTCTGTTACGGAACCTCTCTCCTCTGCCTGGGTGCATGGGCCTAAATGTGTGACAGTGGCCTGTTCCAGTGGTGGGTGACGTGAAGCCTGATTCTCTGTTATGACATGAATACAGATTCTGCACTGACATAAGGCCAGATTCTCTGTTACGGGACCTCTCTCCTCTGCCTGGGTGCCTGGGCCTAAATGTTTGACAGTGGACTGTTCCAGTGGTGGGTGACGTGAAGCCTGATTCTCTTCTATGACATGAATACAGATTCTGTGCTGACATAAGCCCAGATTCTCTGTTACGGGATCGCTCTCCTCTGTCTGGGTGCCGGGGCCTAAATGTGTGACAGTGGCCTGTTCCAGTGGTGGGTGACGTGAAGCCTGATTCTCTGCTATGACATGAATACAGATTCTGCGCTGACATAAGGCCAGATTCTCTGTTACGGGACCTCTCTCCTCTGCCTGGGTTCCTGGGCCTAAATGTGTGACAGTGGCCTGTTCTAGTGGTGGGTGACGTGAAGCCTGATTCTCTGCTATGACATGAATACAGATTCTGCGCTGACATAAGGCCAGATTCTCTGTTACGGGACCGCTCTCCTCTGCCTGGGTGCCTGGGCCTAAATGTTTGACAGTGGCCTGTTCCAGTGGTGGGTGACGTGAAGCCTTATTCTCTGCTATGACATGAATACAGATTCTGTGCTGACATAAGGCCAGATTCTCTGTTACGGGATCGCTCTCCTCTGTCTGGGTGCCGGGGCCTAAATGTGTGACAGTGGCCTGTTCCAGTGGTGGGTGACGTGAAGCCTGATTCTCTGCTATGACATGAAGACAGATTCTGTGCTGACATCAGGCCAGATTCTCTGTTACGGAACCTCTCTCCTCTGCCTGGGTGCCTGGGCCTAAATGTGTTCCAGTGGCCTGTTCCAGTGGTGGGTGACATGAAGCCTGATTCTCTGCTATGACATGAAGACAGATTCTGTGCTGACATCAGGCCAGATTCTCTGTTACGGGACCGCTCTCCTCTGTCTGGGTGCCGGGGCCTAAATGTGTGACAGTGGCCTGTTCCAGTGGTGGGTGACGTGAAGCCTGATTCTCTGCTATGACATGAAGACAGATTCTGTGCTGACATCAGGCCAGATTCTCTGTTTTGGGACCTTTCTCCTCTGCCTGGGTGCCTGGGCCTAAATGTTTGACAGTGGCCTGTTCCAGTGGTGGGTGACGTGAAGCCTGATTCTCTGCTATGACATGAAGACAGATTCTGCGCTGACATAAGGCCAGATTCTCTGTTACGGGACCTCTCTCCTCTGCCTGGGTGCCTGGGCCTAAATGTGTGACAGTGGCCTGTTCCAGTGGTGGGTGACGTGAAGCCTGATTCTCTGCTATGACATGAATATAGATTCTGCGCTGACATAAGGCCAGATTCTCTGTTACGGGACCTCTCTCCTCTGTTTTGGTGCCTGGGCCTAAATGTGTGACAGTGGCCTGTTCCAGTGGTGGGTGGCGTGAAGCCTGATTCTCTGCTATGACATGAATACAGATTCTGCGCTGACATAAGGCCAGATTCTCTGTTACGGGACCTCTCTCCTCTGCCTGGGTGCCTGGGCCTAAATGTGTGACAGTGGCCTGTTCCAGTGGTGGGTGACGTGAAGCCTGATTCTCTGCTATGACATGAATACAGATTCTGCGCTGACATAAGGCCAGATTCTCTGTTACGGGACCGCTCTCCTCTGTCTGGGTGCCGGGGCCTAAATGTGTGACAGTGGCCTGTTCCAGTGGTGGGTGACGTGAAGCCTGATTCTCTGCTATGACATGAAGACAGATTCTGTGCTGACATCAGGCTAGATTCTCTGTTACGGGACCTCTCTCCTCTGCCTGGGTGCCTGGGCCTAAATGTGTGACAGTGGCCTGTTCCAGTGGTGGGTGACGTGAAGCCTGATTCTCTGCTATGACATGAATACAGATTCTGCACTGACATAAGGCCAGATTCTCTGTTACGGGACCGCTCTCCTTCGTCTGGGTGCCGGGGCCTAAATGTGTGACAGTGGCCTGTTTCAGTGGTGGGTGACGTGAAGCCTGATTCTCTGCTATGACATGAAGACCGATTCTGTGCTGACATCAGGCCAGATTCTCTGTTACGGGACCTCTCTCCTCTGCCTGAGTGCCTGGGCCTAAATGTGTGACAGTGGCCTGTTCCAGTGGTGGGTGACGTGAAACCTTATTCTCTGCTATGAGATTAAGACAGATTCTGCGCTGACATAAGGCCAGATTCTCTGTTACGGGACCGCTCTCCTCTGTCTGGTTGCCGGGGCCTAAATGTGTGGCAGTGGCCTGTTCCAGTGGTGGGTGACGTGAAGCCTGATTCTCTGCTATGACATGAAGACAGATTCTGTGCTGACATCAGGCCAGATTCTCTGTTACGGGACCTCTCTCCTCTGCCTGGGTGCCGGGGCCTAAATGTGTGACAGTGGCCTGTTCCAGTGGTGGGTGACGTGAAGCCTGATTCTCTGCTATGACTCGAAGACTGATTCTGCGCTGACATGAAGCCAGATTCTTTGCTATGGCATGAAGAGACTGATTCTCTGCTGACATGATGCCAGATTCTTTGCTATGGCATGAAGAGACTGATTCTCTGCTGACGTGAAGCCAGATTCTCTGCTATGGGACCTCTGTCCAATTGATATTGGTTCATTTTTATTTTTTTTATTTTTATTTTAATTCATTTCCCTATCCACATTTGTTTGCAGGGGATTTACCTACATGTTGCTGCCTTTTGCAGCCTTCTAGCTCTTTCCTGGGCTGTTTTACAGCCTTTTTAGTTCCCAAAAGTTCGGGTCCCCATTGACTTCAATGGGGTTCGGGTTCGGGACGAAGTTCGGATCGGGTTCGGATCCCGAACCCGAACATTTCCGGGAAGTTCGGCCGAACTTCTCGAACCCGAACATCCAGGTGTTCGCTCAACTCTAATCGCAAGGGATTAGGAGTAAAATACAAAAATTAAACGTGCACGTAATCTCACCCGACTATACACTACTGCATTTTGTACATTCATTTGGTTGTATTTTTTTGGGGGGGTCTGAAATTAGTTTCTAATAATTTTTATTGATATTTTTTGGTTATACATATTTGAGTCTTGATTTTTTGGGGGCACCTAAAATGCTCCAAAAGTGGAATTAAAACCCACAATAAAATCCCAATGTTCGTTGTGTTTATCACTTCCCGACATCCGTCATCTATGTAAGGCGAAGTTTGGGTTTAAAAAATTGACATCCACTGAGGTACTTAGTGGGCACTATAGCCACCAAGTGGCACCCAGTCGCAGAGTGTGTGAATGGTGATAACATCGATCATGAACTTTTAACCCTTCGCATGTCATGGTGATTTGTGGTATAAAATAAGTTTTAAAGGGGTTGTCTCACTTCAGCAAATGGCATTTATTATGTAGACAAGTTTAATACAAGTCACTTAGTCATGTATTGTAATTGTCCATATTGTTTCATTTGCTGGCTTGATTCACCCCTTTGAATCATTTTTTTTTATATAAAAAAACATGTTAAAATGTAAATCCAGCTCAATTTTCACATTTTACAAATAAAAATAAGCAATAAAAAATAAATATAATTTGTTTCACCACGTCCCAAAATGCCTGCATTATTAAAATGCAAAAGCATTTATCCTGTATGGTGAACGGCGTAATGGAGAAAAAAAATGGACAATTCACAATTTTTGGATTAAATTTTACTAAAACAGGCACCACAAAAACATATCAGCCAAGGGTATGAATACAATCAAATGTAATGAAACTAAAAAAGAGTTCGCACCAAAGTAAGTTGCACACCATGGATAGAATTCTAAATTGGTATAAGTTGTATTAGACCAACATAATTAAAAACAATTAAAACAGTATAAGTTTTATAAGTTTATACCGGAGTGTCCCTAAGCATAATAAAAAAAACAAGGAAACCACCCACGGCATGCACTGACCTTAAAGGTTGAAAAATTCTTAGGAGATCACAATTCATGAATATGTCAAGATTTGCAAAACTGTGCACGTAAAAAGCAATATGAAGCAGTCAACACATGAGGAAAAATCACATAAAACATTCTGTATCCCAAAAAAATGAACACTAATTCATAAATGTGACATCACATGAAGTAAAGTGCATAATGTACATATATAAAGTATAGATACATGAATAGGCATACATGCAACCTTCAAGAATATATGATGATTAGAAACACTGTGTGAAAAGAGCCAATACATATCACAGCCCTCACATGCAGCTTCCTCAGGGGTAAAGAAGGAAGATGAAATGGCATCCATTATGTAACCCAAAAATAAAGAGCTAATTAACAAACAGGTAGAGAGATCACTTACTGCACATGTCTGTAATGGCGGTATTCGGCGTGTAGAAAAGACCTCTATGCATGTTCGGGATGATGCGCTAAAGGCAGAAAGGAGGTACCGTGGGAAAATCCCAATGATAAAAGAATGGACATGTGCCATAGATGATCAAGTTTTAAGCATATATCAAATGCCGAAGCCCTAAGGGAAAAACAATAAAAGTGGCATTTGATTCAAGGGAACCTCCGAACGTGTCAGAAATGATGCGCTGGAGTGCAGGAGGATTTCAATGAAACAATATTAATGTTGAAGTTACCACATGTGCTGTAAACAGATACCAAGTGCTGGTGCGCAGGAGCAAAGAAATAAAATATCTCTAAATGTAGGTAAATATATATGAGTAACATATTTCATGGCCAAAGTTGAAAATAGAAAAGAGTCAGAAAAAAAGTAAAACTGAATGACGCATGCACAATCAAAAATCAGGAATGAGATTCCGTCAATAGAGAGCAAAATACATGGCGCCTGTGTGAAAGAGTAATGGACTTGATAAGTGTGGAAATACCGTAAATTTAGGCCAATTCTCAATAGTGGTAGGTTGTGGTGGCTCACTAGCAAGTAGTAAAGGTATGGTGCTGCAAGCTCATATAGAGGGAATCACCCCACCCTCTCTTAAAGGCAAATGTAGTAATAGTAAAATGAGCGAGCACTCATACACCTGGCAACCAAATTGACATGTGCAGAAAATATTTATTAAATCCCCATAAAATACAAGTAATACAATTTATAAGAACAATGTAGCAATAATATACAACATTACAATCACATATATTGTGGTAGATATGATCGACACTATATTCATATGACTCAATAGTGTCGATAAATTCAATAATATATATCACATCAAAAATACAAGTATATGCTGTTATTTGGGAAAGAGGGGGTATTATCTTCTAGAGCTCTATCCCAATTTGGGAACTGAATGTCACTGAAAATGCTGTAGGTGTATTCACTGGGAGCGCAACATGTTTATAAAGTGTCCACAGGAATCCTGATAATGTGAAAAGTCTCTTATAGCATATCCTTTTAATATTTGCCGGCTTATTCAGTCGCTCCATACAGTTCGCTGAGGACCACTGAGGAAGGGAGAGTGAATCTACCCGTAACGCGTATGGTGAAACAAGTGATGTACCTGCATTGAAAAGCCTCCGATAATACTGTATGGCCATACAGAAGAAAATCTGTACAGTAAAGGATTAACTATTCTTATCGTCAAAAGCTGCACCAAAGGAAATTGCGGAACAGAGTGGCAACTCCTGCGATCTTTGGAACTCCCGCAAAATTTAAACCAGCTTGCTGTATGGAGCGACTGAATAAGCCGGCAAATATTTAAAGCTCCATTGAAGCAATAGGGAGACAACAGACGCTAGACGGTAAGCCTAATATCGATTTAAAGTTTTCTTCAATTCAAAGCTCATATCGACCTTAAAAGGATATGCTATAAGAGACTTTTGACATTATCAGGATTCCTGTGGACACTTTATGAACATGTTGCGCTCCCAGTGAATACACCTACAACATTTTCAGTGACATTCAGTTTCCCAAATTGGGATAGAGCTCTAGAAGATAATACCCCCTCTTTCCCAAATAACAGCATATACTTGAATTTTTTTGATGTGATATATATTATTGAATTTATCGACACTATTGAGTCATATGAATATAGTGTCGATCATATCTACCACAATATATGTGATTGTAATGTTGTATATTATTGCTACATTGTTCTTATAAATTGTATTACTTGTATTTTATGGGGATTTAATAAATATTTTCTGCACATGTCAATTTGGTTGCCAGGTGTATGAGTGCTCGCTTATTTTCCTATTACTACAATTCTCAATAGTAACAAGACATAATAGGGATAGATATAAAATACTTGTGTAACTCCATATCTCACTATCAAAGGAAATGAATATCTGCCCACACAAACCATAACTTCAGCTCAACACAAAGAACTAATTAGCAATCAATGACTATTGTGAGGAAGGAGCCCATACCTCCCCACAGTTTAGAAAACAATATGAAATTATTTACAAAAAAGAATCCATCATTAACAATACTGTTAATAAATCCATCTAGGTTCATAATCAATATTGTTGATTGGTCATCAGGGATGAAGAGTGAAACCAATATTAGTATATTTATATTGTTCTCTGTCATTTTGAAAAAAAATAGAAACAGGGGGTTTGGGAGCTAACATCTGAATAAAATGTAAAGTCTTTAAGACCCTGAATAGTGTTAAGCAAATCGTGACGGTATGCAGGATATGTCGGCAGAATTTGAAGCAGAAGGAAGCTGTTATTTCTTCCCTTCATCTATTGCTCCTGATGCTCCTCCTCGGCACGTGTTTCACCAGCAAACGATGACTGGGGCGATTGCAAAAACAGTATGCATGCACTTATACAACGGCGCAGAAGTTGAACATGCACCATAAAACAGCGCAGAAGTTGAACATGCACCTTGCCAAATTGCTGGTACTAAAGTTCCTCTCTTTCGATATTATGCACTCTGAACATTTCAGAGAACTGATGACTTGAACCCACCCAATGAAACAATTTGAGTTTGTAGCACCTTACCATCCACAACCAGCAGTGAGCCACCCCATTTAATTTACTATTACAAAGAGACATTACTCTGACAATATTAACTTATTTTAAAATGTATTATAAAGGAAGATTGACAGAAAAAAAGAAAGAACATATCATAAGGTAGCAAATCCTACAATGGAGCTCCACGCCTTTCATAATTCATAGAATCTAAATATTACAATGACTTCTGACTTGTCAGATTTTTTATGTACTACAATATCCAATTTTATGACACTTTTCCCTCATACTATGCATACAAATGGTTCCTTCCTCATGTGAATTTTTAAATGTTTCAAAAGATGTGATTTATGAGTAAAAAAATTCCTACATTCTATACATGCAAACGGTTTCTCTCCTATGTGAATTCTGTGATTTCAAATATTATTTTATATTTGACTAAAACACTACTCACATTCAGGACATGAAAATGGCTTTTCTACTGTGTGAATTGTCTGATGTCAAACAAGATCTGTTTTATGACTAAAACACTTCTCACAATTAGGACATTAAAATGACTTCTCTCCTGTGTGAGTTCTCTGATGTCGTATAAGATGTGATTTCAGGCTAAAACACTTCTTACATTCAGGGCATAAATATGGTTTCTCTTCTGTGTGAGTTTTCTGATGTTCTACAAGATTTGTTTTCTGACTGAACTCTTATCACATTCAGGACATTTAAATGTCTTTTCCCCTGTGTGAAGGCTCAGATGTTTAATAGTAAGGCTGTTAGCAGCCTGCGTTTGTGCGAGGGGCGTCTGGCTATTTATTCCCCCGCCTGCCGCTCAGCCAGGCGCCCAAGCCTCACGCATTCCTGCGGTATCGCGCTCCTTCCTCTCTGTTCCGAGACCTCCTTCCGGTTTCTGCATACACGCACCGCCGGCGTCCGAATCATCGCCCTCCTCTCCAGCCTTCCAGGTAATCGAGGCGCAGTTGGCGTCGCACCAGCTGTGCCTCACGTCTGGGCTCGTGCCCCCTGGTGGTACTAGTCAGGTGCCGCTCTCCCCCAGCCTAGTTCCGATCACTGGATTCCGGCTGCAGAGCCGGCAAGCGGCGTCCTGGTTCACTATTTTGCCGGTCACGTGCCGCGCTACTGGGGGTACTAAGTAGTTTCACTTTGGGCTGACAGTGTTGTTCCCACATTTTCGCCACCCATGCACTCTTCTAATTTTTGTTTCAGCTAAGGCTTAGCACAAGTAATTCAGGCATTGTTCGGGCTCTGTGATGCAGGCAGCGCTGCCACTCTGGGGGGGGCGCAGTTTTGTAACCATGTGCCCTCTGATAGGCAGGGCACGAATTCCAAAAAAAAAAAAAAAAGAAGCAGAAGAGGGGAGCGGGGAAAATAAAATGGCATCAATCAGGGGGGGGAACGATTCCCTACAGTCAGTCCGCCCTCGTCACTGCCTCAGCATCACATTGCCAGAATTTGCGCCGTGAAGTTGGTGATACATTACTGTTCAATTCTGCGGTTTTTCTATTTCACGCTGCTTCCGTCTCCGGATCCTCCCACTTTTCCGGGGTCCTCTGGATCATCCGGGGTTTTTCCGTGCCTTCTGGTTCTCCCAGGGTGTCAATGTTCCTGGATCGCCCAGGTTGACAATGTTCCTGGATCGCCCAGGTTGTCAATGTTCCTGGATCGCCCAGGTTGTCAATGTTCCTGGATCGCCCAGGTTGTCAGTATTCCTGGATAGCCCAGGTTGTCAATGTTCCTGGATCGCCCAGGTTGTCAATGTTCCTGGATCGCCCAGGTTGTCAATGTTCCTGGATCGCCCAGGTTGTCAGTGTTCCTGGATCGCCCAGGTTGTCAGTGTTCCTGGATCGCCCAGGTTGTCAATGTTCCTGGATCGCCCAGGTTGTCAGTGTTCCTGGATCGCCCAGGTTGTCAGTGTTCCTGGATCACCCAGGTTCTGTCTTTTGTTTTCTCAGGTTTTTTTCTGTGCTGATATCGGTTCTTCCTTCCCTTAGATTGGGCAATTGTTATTTTTCCTTCCTCTCCTTCGTTTCGTCTAGGATTTTCGAGGCAATTCCAGGTAAGTCGGCTCAGAGACGGTCACTGGGGCGGGGTTTAACCATCAGCTCGATACTCAAGTCCGTTCTTTTTCATTAGTTCCATTTAAACTATTGGGTTTTTTTTTTGGAGCCGTGTTTCCAAATCCGTCCGTATCCCGTCAGGTAGGTTCTTACGTTGGTCACTTTTTAGACACTTTCGGTCTCACACTTTCTTTCGGCCGCTCTCTCCGCATCGTCTGTGCTTCTTTCCGTTTTTCAGGTAGATATAAGTTCACCTTTTTTTCTCAGGTCAACATGTCTCACATGTCCGATATGGATGACAATCTCTCCATGCCAGGATCGTCCATCTCGGGGCATAATAGCTGCACATCTTTAAGGTGTTGGACAGTGCCAAAGTTGATCGCCGAGCTCAATCGCAGGGGGATCCGGCATCCCGCAACTGCCCGCAAGGCCGAATTATACCGTCTTCTGATGACTACTCCGGGTTCGACAGCTGAGCAGTCCAATAACGACTCCATCCGGCTGGCACTAGCTCAGATCCAGTCGTCCATCGCCGGACTCGTCAGCTCAGTCACGGACATTCAGTCTAGGGTAGCGGTTTTAGAAACCAGGCCAGCTGCCTCACCGCAATATCCAGGTTCGGCAGTCATTTCTGCCATTCCTCCGGACGTTGCAGGTAGGCCTTCTGCCACCCCCCAAATTGCTCCTTCCCATTTTGTGCCAGAACATATTAAGAAGGACATCCTGGCAGGCAAGGACGTCAATTTGGCATCCATTTTGATTGCCTCCCAGGATATTTCCGAAAACCGGGTGATTAACTGCGGAGAGGTTTCCGTGGTCTTGAAGGCCAAGGATGCTCGGCTAAATAGGAAACTGTCCGTTTCCGAATTCGTCCTGGCCTTCAGCCTCTACAGGGATGTGGTGTGCTCTGCTCAGCCTAATCTCAGGGAGGAGTTAGACACCTACTTGTACCGGATTGCGGACCTGGGGCACAAGTACGGCGGCTCGGCATTTTACGATTATCATCGTTCGTTTTCTGCCAAAGCCTCCGCGGCCCTGCATCAATTTCAGTTCATGTCCAACTGGGCAGACTTGGACATGGAGTTATTCTGCCGGCACTTCGCGGGTTTGAAGGCTCCCTTGTGTGCTGTCTGCCAATCAATTTTTCATTCTACGGAATGGTGCCCCAATCCGGTACAAGATCCGCAGTCAGCGCCCAATCCAGGTCCTTCCGGGTCCTCCAGGACTTCCTCCTCATTAGATAAGCTGGGCAGGCCAATCGTGTATCTCGGCAGTAGCCAGGTATGCAACAATTTTAATGCCAAGGGCAGCGCCTTCAATGCGTGCCGAGCACTGCACATTTGCTCTCTTTGTTTTCGGGCTCACCCTCGTCCTTCCTGTCCCAGGAAGACAGCCAGGGACTCCTGACTAACCGACCTCAACTTAGAGTTACTGGCTGCACTCCTGCAGGGCCACCCAGATCGTTCTTTTGTCACCTTTTTATTGGATGGGTGCAGAGAGGGGTTTCATACCGGCATTGTCACGCGCCCTCAGGGCTGCTGGATGGGCCCCAATCTGCTATCCGCCTCCAGTGACCCTGAGGCGGTGACCACCCTCATTCAAGCGGAGGTCGATAAGGGGTTCGTCATCGGTCCCTTCCTGCAGATTCCGTTTCAGTCATGGCGCATAAATCCTATCGGCCTTGTCACAAAGCTATCGTCCAATAAAAAACGTCTTATTTACGACCTCTCCGCGCCTCATATGTCCTCCATCCCCAGTCTCAATTCACTCATTCCCTCTGAGGAATATTCCATGCAGTATTCTTCAGTTGACGAGGCTATCCAGTATATTCTTCAAGCAGGTGTCGGGGCTTGGCTGGCCAAGGTAGATATTGCCGATGCTTTCAAGCTGCTCCCAATACACCCACAGCTTTGGAAGTACTACGGCATTCAGTGGGCAGATAAATTTTATTTTGCCAATCGGCTTACTTTTGGGTCCAAGAGCAGCCCTTGGCTTTTTGAACAACTTGCCAAAGCCCTGCACTGGATTCTCATCCATCACGGTGGCTTATCCATGATCGTCCACTACTTGGACGACTTCCTTCTCATCGAAAGGCCCAGTCAGGTCCCTTACATTCCCCATTCACTTCTGGATATTTTTTCCCGTCTCCAGGTTCCCGTGGCCAAGGCCAAGACTGAGGGTCCGGCCACCAAGGTCACCTTCCTGGGCATCATTTTAGATACCGTCAAAATGGAGGCTAGCCTCCCCAGCGAGAAGTTGCTCAGGATCCGCTCTGCCATTTCCGGGTCGGTCCAGTCTCAATCTCTGACCAGGGCGGAGCTCCAATCCTTGCTGGGGATGCTTAATTTCGCCTCCAGAATTATGCCTCAAGGCAGGGCCTTCCTTTCCAGGTTGTTATGTCTCCTGCCCTCTGCCCCAGAGCAGGATTCTGTCGTCCATCTGGACAGCCAGGCCATTGCAGATCTCGATGTGGTGCAGTTTCCTCTCCGACTGGAATGGCATTTCTTTGTTTGTTCCGCGGTGGGATTCCTCTTCCCCCATGGTTTTCTCCGACGCCGCTGGTTCCTCCGGATTCGCTGCCATTTTCAGGTCTCATTGGCTGGCTGCCGGATGGCCGCTAGAATTAGCCTCAGACTCAGCAGCTCTAAAATCCTCCCCCCTTTTGGAACTATACCCCATCGTGGCGGCTGCTCAGGTCTGGGGTCACCATTGGGCTAACACTTCTGTGACATTCATTACGGATAGTCAAACCTTGGTGGACATTGTCAACAAGGGCAGGGCCCAGTCCCCCAGGATCATGGCGTTCTTGCGCAAGTTAGTGTGGTTATCCCTCCACTACAATTTTCACATGCGCTGCGTTCATATTTCAGGCGAACAGAATAGGGCCGCGGACGCTCTTTCCTGTGCTAATTTTGCGGTTTTCTTTCAGGAAATGCCCGACGCGGATCAATCGGGCACGCCGGTGCCCCAATTCAGCACTCTCGTCCTGGATTAGATTCACTTTTGGAGGAGGCCAAGGGTCTGGTCGCAAAATCATTATCACGCAATACGGCGAGGAATTATCAGGCTGGCCTAAGAGCTTTTGACAAATTCTCTAAGAGTCATCCGAGGGGTCAACACTCCGAAACCTCTTACATCATGGCCTTCTTGGCCTATTGTCACTCACATCTCTCTCTGTCATATAGTACCATCAGACTTTATTTAGCCGGAATTCAACATCACGCCATGCTGGCCACTCCTCATCACAGGTCCTTTTTTTCCATTCAAGCTATTACAGCCACCCTTCGGGGTATTCAAAAGGAGGGGAAGGGGTCTGTGAGTCATAGGCAACCAGTCTCCAGTAAATTGTTCAGGGATCTCTCCTCGTCATTGGATGGTAATCCTTTTGGGCCCTCCACTAGCCTGATTTTGAAAGCGGCCATGTATCTCACCTTTTATGGGTTCCTCCGGCCCGGAGAGGTTCTGGCCGGTCCAAATCGCCATAACCATCCTCTGAAGCAGCATCTGTTCTGGGGCCAGGGCCATTACACTCTCCTGCTAACCTCCACCAAAACCAATCAGACGGGTCCCCCCTCTGAGGTTAAATTCTACCCAACGTTGAACGATTGGTGCCCAGTTCAGGTACTGCATCAACTGCTAGCACTCATCCGAGGTTCATCGCCAGACAGTCCGCTCCTGCCGCATGCAGGCAAGCCGCTCAGCACCTCCCAGTTCATATCTTACATCCGTGCTCTCGCCCAGGGACTAGGTTATGACCCCAAGGTAATTTTGGGGCACTCCTTCCGCATAGGGGCGGCCTCTGCGGCTACTCAGCATCAGGTGCCAGCCCACGTCATCCGGTCCATGGGGCGGTGGCGGTCCTCCTGCTTTACCAGGTATATACCTAATCCTCAGGTAGAGATATCTCGTGCCTTTCGGTCACTGACTTTGTAATTTGTAATAAAGTATTCTACCTAACTGTTATTTTTGCCCCCTTTTTTTCACTGGTGTACCCGCGCCCGTGGCTCCCGGCACAATTCAGCCACTATGTTCAGGGCAGGTTTCTCTGCGTACGCCGACGTTGTCCTAGCCCTGACCATAAATAGTAAGGCTGTTAGCAGCCTGCATTTGTGGGAGGGGCGTCTGGCTATTTATTCCCCCGCCTGCCGCTCAGCCAGGCGCCCGAGCCTCACGCCCCTCCCTCCCGCCCTTTTTCTCAAGCTTCCATCAGGTATGCCCCCTTTTTTTCACTGGTGTACCCGCGCCCGTGGCTCCCGGCACAATTCAGCCACTATGTTCAGGGCAGGTTTCTCTGCGTACGCCGACGTTGTCCTAGCCCTGACCATAAACAAAACCTGACTTCTAAATAAAACACTTCTCACATTCAGGACATAAAAATGGCTTCTCTCCTGTGTGAATTCTCTGTTGTCCAACAAGATATGATTTCCGACTAAAGCACTTCTTACATCCAGGACATGAAAATGGCTTTTCTACTGTGTGAATTGTCTGATGTCAAACAAGATCTGTTTTATGACTAAAACACTTCTCACATTCAGGTTATGAAAATGGCTTCTCTCCTGTGTGAGTTCTCTGATGTCGTATAAGATGTGATTTCAGGCTAAAACACTTCTTATATTCAGGACATAAATATGGTTTCTCTTCTGTGCGAATTTTCTGATGTTCTACAAGATTTGTTTTCTAACTGAACTCTTATCACATTCAGGACATTTAAATGTCTTTTCCCCTGTGTGAAGGCTCAGATTTTTAACCACCTCCGGACCGCCTAACGCAGGATCGCGTTCCGGAGGTGGCAGCGCTGCGCAGAGTCACGCATATACGCGTCATCTCGCGAGACGCGAGATTTCGCTCAAAGCCGGCCCGCGCATGCGCATCGCGGACCGGCAAAAGTTAGAGGACAAGTTTGTCACCAGCCTGCCAGCCAATGATCGTTGCTGGCAGGCTGGCGATTTTCAAAAAAATTAATCACAAGCCATCTAACACATCATATTAGTAAATATGATGTGTTAAATGGCTTGTCTGCTCCTCTGCTGGTCCTTTTCGTCGGTTGGTTCCAGCAGAGAAGCAGACATCACTGTGAGTACCCACCAAACACCACACTTAGCCCCAGATCACCCTCCATCACCCCATCATCCAAATTAACCCCTTGATCGCCCCCTGTCAATCACTTAGTAAAAGACAAAAAGTGATCAGTGTAAACTGTCACTTTTTTTCCCCACTAGTATTGGCTGTTAGGTTTTAGGATAGTTTAGGCCCCTTGGTTAGGTAGTTTAGCGTCAGTTAGCGCCCAGCCCACCGCACCGCAGTCACTGATTCGCTGATTAGCATATCGCTAATCAGCATTTGTACTTTTATAGTATCTGTAAGTGATCAAAACTGATCACAGTCAGATCTATAAAAGTATTAGTGTCACCTTAGTTCGCCCTCCACCCAAAATGCAGTGTTTGCCCGATCAGGCCTGATCGGTCGCCCACACGTGCGTTCACCCACCCCCGCCCCACCGCAGTGACACAAAAAATATTATATTTTTTGATCACTGCACAATCACTTTCCAAGCTCTGCGGCCATAAAAAAATCAGTTTTGATATTTTTTATCAACCGCAGCGGCCTCCGGTACTTCGCTAGCCTCCCCTTTGTAAGACAGGCTTGCTTTTTTTCTTGGGTAGTCTCAGGGAATACCCCTAAATTTAGTAGTCCAAATGGCAAACAGGGGGTATTCTTCTGAAGAGGCCTACAGGATTCTGACCCAGTCGGATGAGGAATGGGAACCCTCATCTGACGAATCTAGCGGGTGGTCAGAATATGAACCTGTAGAGAGCACTGGCAGTCTGACCCAAAGTTCGGACGAGGAGGTTGAGGTCCCTGATAGCACCAGGCGTACCAGGCCCCGTGTCGCTAGACCACAGGTTGTGCAGGATCCGTTTCAAGGGCAGCAGAGTGGGGCTGGCGCTGTCGGATCACATGGTGAGGCATACACCAGCAGCGCAGCCCTCCCTGGACCTAGTACCAGCACTGCCGTACAACATGGTGAAGTGGCGAGCACCAGAAGGGCAGTTGAAGCTGGTACGGTGGCACGTGCAGTAGTTACCCCGTCGCAGCCACCGCAAAGACAGGCCCGTAGAGCCCCTAGAGTCCCTGAGGTGATGGCAAACCCCGATTGGCAGTCACCAACTTCAGCCGCACCTGTAGTTCCCCCTTTCACCGCCCAGTCTGGAGTTCGGGTTGAGACAGCTCAGATCGGTTCGGCCCTGGGATTTTTTGAGCTGTTCTTGACTGCGGAGCTCGTGGACTTAGTCGTGGCAGAGACAAACCGGTATGCCACACAATTTATATCCGCCAACCCGGGAAGCTATTATGCCCAGCCTTTCCGGTGGAAACCAGTCCAAGTTTCCGAACTTAAAATTTTTCTTGGCCTTCTCCTCAACATGGGTCTAACTAAAAAGCATGAATTGCGGTCATATTGGTCCACGAACCCGATTCATCACATGCCCATGTTCTCTGCTGCTATGTCCAGGGCACGTTTTGAGACCATCCTGCGTTTCCTGCACTTTAGCGACAACAGCACCTCTCGTCCCAGAGGCCACCCAGCTTTTGACCAGCTCCACAAAATTCGGTCCCTCATAGACCACTTCAACCAGAAATTTGCAGATTTGTATACCCCCGAGCAAAACATCTGCATAGACGAGTCCCTAATACATTTTACCGGGCGCCTTGGCTTCAAACAATACATCCCAAGCAAGCGTGCCCGGTATGGGGTCAAATTGTATAAGCTTTGTGAAAGGGCCACAGGCGATACCCACAAATTTCGGATCTATGAGGGAAAAGATCAGAACCTGGAGCCGGTCGGTTGCCCTGACTACCTGGGGAGCAGTGGCAAGATAGTCTGGGACTTGGTGTCACCCTTATTTGGCAAGGGGTACCATCTTTATGTGGACAATTTTTACACAAGTGTGCCCCTCTTCAGGCATTTGTTCCTAGAACAGATTGGCGCCTGTGGCACCGCGCGAACTAGACGCGTGGGCTTCCCCCAACGACTCGTTGCCACCCGTCTTGCAAGGGGGGAGAGGGCTGCCTTGTGTAACGAAGAACTGCTTGCGTTGAAATGGAGAGACAAGCGTGACGTTTACATGCTCTCCTCCATTCACGCAGACATGACCATACAAATTGAAAGGGCAACCCGTGTCATTGAAAAGCCCCTCTCAGTCCACGACTATAATGCGCTCATGGGAGGGGTGGACTTCAATGACCAGATGTTGGCTCCCTATTTAGTTTCCCGACGCACCAGACGCTGGTATAAGAAGGTGTCTGTATATTTGATTCAATTGGCGATGTACAATAGTTTTGTTCTCTACAGTAAGGCTGGGAGAACACGATCCTTCCTCAAATTTCAGGAAGAGATCATCGAGAACCTCCTGTATCCAGAAGGTTCCGTGGCCCCATCCACCAGTGTAGTTAGCCGTCTACACGAGCGACATTTCCCCAGTGTCGTTCCTGGTACCTCAACCCAACCATCACCCCGAAAAAGATGTTGTGTCTGTAGCAGGAGTGGAATAAGGCGTGACACCCGCTATTTCTGTCCTGACTGTTCTGACCACCCTGCCCTATGCTTTGGAGAGTGTTTCCGGAAGTACCACACCCAGGTACACTTAGCATAGGGATTGCATCTCACAGGACAGGCACACAGGGCTATTAGGGCCCTTTTACTCACAGCTGCTGCAAACCTCTCCTTTCACCTGGGATAAAGTGCATAATGTACTTCGCCACATCTTTGGGCGATTTGCGCTTTGCACATTGTCCCATGGGGAAGGAGAGGTTTGTTCTATAAAGGTAAAAAAAACTAAACAAAAAAAAAATTACCGGTAAGTAAAAAAGTTAATGTTCAGTTCAAAAAGTTAAAAAAAGTTTATGTGTTCTGTTCAAAAGTTATTATAAAGTTAATAAATTTATTGCATTGCGGCCTGGTTTTTTCTTTTTTGTTTTGTTTTTTTTACCTTCCAGGTGGACCAACCAATCGACTAGCTGCAGCACTGATGTGCATTCTGACAGAAGCATTCTGACAAAAGTCAGTGTATGCGGCGCTGCAAGACGAGATTTCTCCTCTGCAGTAAAAGATACGTTTGCCGAGGCATATGAGCTGAGGAGGTGGCGGTGTTCATATACTTTGGCAAACACTTTGTATATATATAAAAAAAAAAATCCCGGCAATGATTTATTCATTCACATCGATTGATGTGAATGGAGAAATCTGGTTTGCCAGGGCATACGAGCTAAGTGGGTATGGATGTTGGGCGGAGCTCCTATGTCCTGGCAGACGCCTTACCCCTCCTTTTTTTTTTTTTTGGCAGAGATTTTTTCATCCACATTGTTCGAATGAAGAAAACTGTGCCGTTCATTTTTCCTTTCAGCCCAGAGACTGAATGGAAAAAAAAAATCTCATTACCCGTATGCTCAATTTAAGGAGAATAGCAGAAACTCCTAATGCTGGCCATACATGTAATGATTGCGGAGACCCTCAAATGCCATGGCAGTACAAACACCCCACAAATGACCCCATTTTTGAAAGAAGACACCCCAAGGCATTCACTGAGGTGCATATTGAGTCCATGAAAGATTGAAATTTTTGTCCCAAGTTAGCGGAAAGGGAGACTTTGTGAGAGAAAAAAAACCAAAAATCTATTTCCGCTAACTTGTGGCAAAAAAAAAAAAATTCTATGAACTCGCCATGCCCCTCATTGAATACCTTGGGGTGTCTTCTTTCCAAAATGGGGTCACATGTGGGGTATTTATACTGCCCTGGCTTTTTAGGGGCCCTAAAGCGTGAGAAGAAGTCTGGGATCCAAATGTCTAAAAATGCCCCCCTAAAAGGAATGTGGGCCCCTTTGCGCATCTAGGCTGCAAAAAAGTGTCACACATGTAGTATCTCCGTACTCAGGAGAAGTTGATGAATGTGTTTTGGGGTGTCATTTTACATATACCCATGCTGGGTGAGATAAATATCTTGGTCAAATGCCAACTTTGTATAAAAAAAATAGGAAAAGTTGTCTTTTGCCAAGATATTTCTCTCACCCAGCTTGGGTATATGTAAAATCACATCCCAAAACACATTGCCCAACTTCTCCTGAGTACGGAGATACCACATGTGTGACACTTTTTTGCAGCCTAGGTGGGCAAAGGGGCCCACATTCCAAAGAGCACCTTTCGGATTTCACCGGCCATTTTTTACAGATTTTGATTTCAAACTCCTTACCACACATTTGGGCCCCTAGAATGCCAGAGCAGTATAACTACCCCACAAGTGACCCCATTTTGGAAAGAAGACACCCCAAGGTATTCGCTGATGGGCATAGTGAGTTCATAGAACCTTTTATTTTTTGTCACAAGTTAGTGGAATGAGACTTTGTAAGAAAAAAAAAATCATCATTTCCCGCTAATTTGTGACAAAAAAAAAAGTTCTATGAACTCACTATGCCCATCAGCGAATACCTTAGGGTGTCTACTTTCCAAAATGGGGTCATTTGTGGGGTGTTTGTACTGTCTGGGCATTGTAGGACCTCAGGAAACATGACAGGTGCTCAGAAAGTCAGAGCTGCTTCAAAAAGCGGAAATTCAAATTTTTGTACCATAGTTTGTAAACGCTATAACTTTTACCCAAACAATTTTTTTTTTTACCCAAACATTTTTTTTTTATCAAAGACATGTAGAACAATATATTTAGAGAAAAATTTATATATGGATGTCGTTTTTTTTGCAAAATTTTACAACTAAAAGTGAAAAATTTCATTTTTTTGCAAAAAATCTTTAAATTTCGATTAATAACAAAAAAAGTAAAAATGTCAGCAGCAATGAAATACCACCAAATGAAAGCTCTATTAGTGAGAAGAAAAGGAGGTAAAATTCATTTGGGTGGTAAGTTGCATGACCGAGCAATAAACGATGAAAGTACTGTAGGTCAGATGTGTAAAAAGTGGCCTGGTCATTAAGGGTGTTTAAGCTATGGGGGCTGAAGTGGTTAACAAAACCTGACTTCTAAATAAAACACTTCTCACATTCAGGACATGAAAATGGCTTCTCTCCTATGTGTGAATTCTCTGTTGTCCAACAAGATATGATTTTCGACTAAAGCACTTCTTACATCCAGGACATGAAAATGGCTTCTCTTCTGTGTGAATTCTCTGATGTCGGACAAGATCTGCTTTCTGACTAAAACACTTCTCACATTCAGGACATGAAAATAGTTTCTCTTCTGTGTGAATTCTCTGATGTCGAATAAGATGTGATTTCTGACTAAAACATTTCTCACATTCAGGACATGAAAATGGTTTCTCGTCTGTGTGAATTCTCTGATGTCGAATAAGATGATATTTCTGACTAAAACATTTCTCACATTCAGAACATGAAAATGGTTTCTCTTCTGTGTGAATTCTCTGATGTCGGACAAGATATGATTTCTGACTAAAACACTTCTCACATTCAGTACATGAAAATGGCTTTTCTACTGTGTGAATTCTCTGATGTCCAACAAGATGTGATTTCATACTAAAGCACTTCTCACATTCAGGACATGAAAATGGCTTCTCTCCTGTGTGAATTCTCTGATGCAAAACAAGATATGATTTTTGACTAAAACATTTCTCACATTCAGGACATGAAAATGGTTTCTCTTCTGTGTGAATTCTCTGATGTCCAACAAGATGTGATTTCATACTAAAGCACTTCGCACATTCAGGACATGAAAATGGCTTCTCTCCTGTGTGAATTCTCTGATGTCTCACCAGTTGTAATTTTGAAGTAAAACATTTCTCACATTCAGAACATGAAAATGGCTTTTCTCCTGTGTGAATTCTCTGATGCAAAACAAAATATGATTTTCGACTAAACCATTTCTCACATTCAGGACATGAAAATGGTTTCTCTTCTGTGTGAATTCTCTGATGTCGGACAAGATCTGACTTCTGACTAAAACACTTTTCACATTCAGGACACGAATATGGCTTCCCTCCTGTGTGAATTCTCTGATGTCTCACCAGTTGTAATTTTGAAGTAAAACATTTCTCACATTCCGAACATGAATATGGATTCACTCCTGTGTGAATTCTCTGATGTTCAACAAAATATGCTTCTGTAATAAATGATTTCTCACATTCTGGACATTTAAATAACCTTTCACCTTGTTGAGTTTCCTGAAATGTCTTTTCAAAAAGTTTACTATATTCAGATCTTGCAGACATTTTACCCAGTCTGTTTTTAGTTCTATTACTGACAAGTCACACTTGATTATCTTCTACTTCATTAGAGGAAGAGAAAATATATTTCTAGTAGCCTCTTATCCTGTCCTCACCTGGAGAAAGAAGAAAAGATTTATGAGATAAAATGTCCTTATTTTCTTTTCTACTAATTAATTAATGCTACAAATACATAAATATATGTAACCTGCTTCCTCACACTTATCTCTGCTGACATCCCCCAACAAAGCTCCACTTTTTATCATTCATACACAAAGATAAGAGCTCCATGCTACACCAGGTCATTACACACCTCTTTTTGAATAGTCTTGTATTGAGTCTCCTTGGATGTCACATTCAGGGACTTATGTTCCTCTTTTTATTTTTGTGTTTTACCTCTTTAGCACTTTGGTTGGCTATTAATCCTGCAGACCAGTCTATACCATTGTGTTGATATAAAGTTTTTTGCACTGTAATATTATTTCTTTATGAACTTTATACTTTGGCCTATATACATTGCTCAAAAAAATAAAGGGAACACAAAAATAACACATTATAGATCTGAATTAATTAAATATTCTTCTGAAATACTTTGTTCTTTACATAGTTGAATGTGCTGACAACAAAATCACACAAAAATAAAAAAAATGGAAATCAAAATTTTCAACCCATGGAGTCTGGATTTGGAGTCACACTCAAAATTAAAGTGGAAAAGCACACTACAGGCTGATCCAAATTTGATGTAATGTCCTTAATACAAGTCAAAATGAGGCTCAGTAGTGTGTGTGGCTTCCACGTGCCTGTATGACCTCCCTACAATGTCTGTGCATGCTCCTGATGAGATGGCGGACGGTCTCTTGAGGGATCTCCTCCCAGACCTGGACTAAAGCATCTGCCAACTCCTGGACAGTCTGTGGTGCAATGTGACGTTGGTGGATAGAGCGAGACATGATGTCCCAGATGTGCTCAATTGGATTCAGGTCTGGGGAACGGGCGGGCCAGTCCATAGCATCAATGCCTTCGTCTTGCAGGAACTGCTGACACACTCCAGCCACATGAGGTCTAGCATTGTCTTGCATTAGGAGGAACCCAGGGCCAACCGCACCAGCATATGGTCTCACAAGGGGTCTGAGGATCTCATCTCGGTACCTAATGGCAGTCAGGCTACCTCTGGCGAGCACATGGAGGGCTGTGCGGCCCTCCAAAGAAATGCCACCCCACACCATTACTGACCCAATGCCAAACCGGTCATGCTGGAGGATGTTGCAGGCAGCAGAACGTTCTCCACGGCGTCTCTAGACTCTGTCACGTCTGTCACATGTGCTCAGTGTGAACATGCTTTCATCTGTGAAGAGCACAGGTTGCCAGTGGCGAATTTGCACGGTGTTGGGCTGTAAGCACAACCCCCACCTGTGGACGTCGGCCCTCATATCACCCTCATGGAGTCTGTTTCTGACCGTTTGAGCAGACACATGCACATTTGTGGCCTGCTGGAGGTCATTTTGCAGGGCTCTGGCAGTGCTCCTCCTGTTCATCCTTGCACAAAGGCGGAGGTAGCGGTCCTGCTGCTGGGTTGTTGACCTCCTACGGCCTCCTCCACGTCTCCTGATGTACTGGCCTGTCTCCTGGTAGCGCCTCCATGCTCTGGACACTACGCTGACAGACACAGCAAACCTTCTTGCCACAGCTCGCATTGATGTGCCATCCGGGATAAGCTGCGCTACCTGAGCCACTTGTGTGGGTAATAGACTCCGTCTCATGCTACCACTAGAGTGAAAGCACCGCCAGCATTCAAAAGTGACCAAAACATCAGCCAGGAAGCATAGGAACTGAGAAGTGATCTGTGGTCACCACCTGCAGAACCACTCCTTTATTGGGGGTGTCTTGCTAATTGCCTATAATTTCCACCTGTTGTCTATCCCATTTGCACATTTGAGTTACATTGTGTTGTTTAAGTGTTCCCTTTATTTTTTTAAGCAGTGTACTATGTAGCATTATCCCGGGCTATTACCATGATACAGAACTTGATTAGATTTTATCAGTCCCTTGTCAGTTTATTTTTCATCTTTTTAAGAGTTTACTTATTTAATAAATCTAAAACCAGACAATCCTGTCTCTCTGTCTATCAGGGAGGTGCTGGTAGTTTATAAACTGGCAACACTATTGATAATTAAAACTTTTATTATATTTACTATACACCCACATACCCAAGTCTATTTTTGTGACAATCCTATAATGTATTTGCTATATAAAATATAATGGGAGAATTAGTTTCTTTTCCCAATTCTTTATCCTTTCATTTCTATGCATGAAACTTTACTTGAAATTTCTCTTCCCAAGAGACCAAATGTCCCTGTAATACAATATTAGGGTTAGGGTTTTCATTACCTTATATAGAACAGTATTGTCTGCATATTTTAAAGTTCTCCTCTATAATCCCCCTACAAAATGATTACTTAATATGATAAAAAAATAGAAGTTAATCCTGACCTCTAAAGCACCCTACATGTATCTAAGACACAATCAGTCACCATGTGCTTTCAAGGCTATGATGACGCTCTGTGGTGTGTTTTCAATACACATGATGTAGGCAATGCAAAAATTCCGGAAAAAAATGACATGTGGACCCCAAATCACATTAACGTATTAAATAATCCTTAACTGGTACTTACACCCCAATAAACCGTTGGGGACTGAAACATGGACCACATTATGCCTTAAGGACAAAACTCTCCCTAATAACATTAACCTTCATTCTGAATTTGTGTTTTTACAATAAGCTGATTCCTGGGTGTAATTAGATCTGTACAGCATTTTACACATTGTATATCATATTGTACAAATCCCAAAGGATCTGATGGAAACTAATAAAAATGTTAAAACTAATAGTAGTAAAGTAATGTACATTCCTCTGAGTCTTACAGAAGTCAACATATGGAAATCAACTGATACAATTTACTAGAAAATCTGCAGAAACACAGCAACCATGTAATATACATGAGTAACATCCTTTTTTCTGTTCATTTCTACTATATACCCTTCATCTCCTTATTATATAATTACACATTAGAAGACTGCCCCCAAATATGACATGATCTCAAGAAGTCATTTATACAAGTCATAAGAGCACATAATAACATCAAAAGGCAATGTTTTGTGCTCCACCATCCTCTACACTATGTACTGATTACTTATTAAATATACAGACTGGTTATAAATTTTTCTGCAGAATGGCTACAAAAGCCTGGCTGGTTATAAGGAGTTGATTTAAAGTTAAGGCATCACTTACGTGCACCCTATTATGGTATAATTCAAAGCTTTTGAATCTAGATGATCCAAATTGTCGGCAATATTGGAGGACCAAAAATGTTCAGTATTTGTACCAAGTGGTCAGAGGTGGACAAATCCTGTCCCTTATGGAGCTAAAGCAAAAGGAAAATGTAGGTGAGGTGGCTTGGTATGCATATTTCCAATTGAGGTTAGCACATTCTAGTACTTCTAATAGTCACTTATTTACTGTAGACACTCCTGAATTTTTACACGATTTAATTTGCAAGAATGGTGGTATGAAAGGTAAAGTATCACACTGTTATAGACACTTAATGAAACATTTTTTTTGGGAAGTTCTCTCTCCAGGACAGAGATCTTGGTCTACCTTACTTTCAGAGGTGGGCCCTCCGGACTGGGAGAATATAGGGGAAAGTTTAAATTTGGTTTCGCATAATTTTAATCACACTGTTGTACAATTTAATATTATGCACAAAAAATATGTGACACCTATATGGCTACACAGGAGGGGACTTAGAGCCTCCTCTGACTGCCCACGTTGTGGTGACCCCGAGGCAGATAATTTACATCTGTTTTGGGATTGCCCGGTGGTGAGTAGGTATTGGAAACTGGTTCAAACAACCCTGGCTTGGAAACTTAACATTGATGTCCACTTGTCTCCCAGGATATGGGTTTTGGGGGATCTATCGGAGGTTGATTGTCAGCCTATGAAATGCCGACTCCTGATCAAAGTGATGTTCCTAGCCAGGCTTCTTATATCTAGAACATGGTTCTCCTCCTCTGCCCCAGACTGCAATAATTGGCTAGGTCTAGTCGAGAAGGTGAAAAGCTATGAGAGGATTCTGTATAAACAAAGAGGTTTTTACTTAAAGTGGGGTAATATTTGGAAGGATTGGGACACGAATAATTAGCCCGGTTTCCCCCTTTTTTTTTTCTTTTTTTTTCTGCAAGGTGGGAGGGGGGGTGCTTGCGGGGTGGGCTCGGGATGATCTTATAATTCTGTTTTTTTTTTTACAAATTGCAATTGTTGAGATGATTAAAATAAAGGAAAATTATTAAAATTAAAAAAAAGAAGACTGCCCCCAAATAGGACATGATCTCAAGAAGTCATTTATAGAAGTCATAAGAGCACATAATAACATCAAAAGGCAATGTTTTGTGCTCCACCATCCTCTACACTATGTACTGTCTACAATATGTTTTATGTGTACTGACCTGTATTATATCTCTAGTTAGGGGAGCAGATAACGATAACCTAAAGGTCAGTTAAAATTGCTAATTATTTCACACATAAGACAAAAAAAAAACTTAAAAATATATATTTGCTTATAAAAATGTTGTACTCCACAATGGCAATATTAAAATGTACAAATAATGTCCAGTCGACGTCCACTTAAATCTTTGCCTTTCATAAATAGTTAAAAAATCCAAAAAGGTTCAAACTGATCAATAGGATGTGATTATTCATATATTAAATCCAATACATATATAGAAGTGTCATTTATAGATAAATAAAAAGGAATATGATGAGTTAAAAATGAACAATGTGAACGGGTAATGGTGGGTGGTTGCGGTCACTAGTTACTAGTTACTACCCACCATTACCTGTTCACATTGTCCATCTAATTGCCATATCTAAAAAAGGATTTCAGGACAAACTAAAAAGATTTCCTCTCACGCTTTATTCAACACCCACCCGAGGCATCACGTGACAGAAAGAGAATCAGAAGCTCCGACACAAGAGTCACGTGACGGAGTATCACGTGAGACGCCAGTTTCACCGCGGGACCAAAGGAACACGACCGCTACACAGAGAGCCGACACACACAGGCCTCACATCAATACGAGGGTAGGTGAGTGTATCTACACCACGAGGGACGCCTCTGGTGTAGACGTTGAAGCAACTATAAAGTGAGTAGAAACATATACAGTACAGACCAAAAGTTTGGACACACCTTCTCATTCAAAGAGTTTTCTTTATTTTCATGACTATGAAGGCATCAAAACTATGAATTAACACATGTGGAATTATATACATAACAAACAAGTGTGAAACAACTGAAAATATGTCATATTCTAGGTTCTTCAAAAAAGCCACCTTTTGATTTGATTACTGCTTTGCACACTCTTGGCATTCTCTTGATGAGCTTCAAGAGGTAGTCCCCTGAAAGGGTCTTCCAACAGTCTTGAAGGAGTTCCCAGAGATGCTTAGCACTTGTTGGTCCTTTTGCCTTCACTCTGCGGTCCAGCTCACCCCAAACCATCTCGATTGGGTTCAGGTCCGGTGACTGTGGAGGCCAGGTCATCTGGCGCAGCAGCCAATCACTCTCCTTCATGGTCAAATAGCCCTTACTTTCAAAGTTTTTCCCAATTTTTCTGCTGACTGACTGACCTTCATTTCTTAAAGTAATGATGGCCACTCGTTTTTCTTTACTTAGCTGCTTTTTTCTTGCCATAACACAAATTCTAACAGTCTATTCAGTAGGACTATGAGCTGTGTATCCACCTGAATTCTCCTCAATGCAACTGATGGTCCCAACCCCATTAATAAGGCAAGAAATCCCACTTATTAAACCTGACAGGGCACACCTATGAAGTGAAAACCATTTCAGGGGACTACCTCTTGAATCTCATCAAGAGAATGCCAAGAGTGTGCAAAGCAGTAATCAAAGCAAAAGGTGGCTACTTTGAAGAACCTAGAATATGACATATTTTCAGTTGTTTCACACTTGTTTGTTATGTATATAATTCCACATGTGTTAATTCATAGTTTTGATGCCTTCAGTGTGAATCTACAATTTTCATAGTCATAAAAATAAAGAAAACTCTTTGAATGAAAAGGTGTGTCCAAACTTTTGTTCTGTACTGTATATATATATATATATATATATATATTTATGTATATCTGCAAGAAAAGGAAGGCACTTACAATTGAAAAAGGATCCTTCTTTCATATACGCCAAGTGTATGAATGGACAGATCTTATTTTACAGTACCTCATACTACAGAATTTTTTATACAGCAAACCATGAAAGAGTGACACTACTATTATTTTATACCAGTTTATATGTATATATTGGACCTAATATACTGTTGTCATGACAACCAAGTAAAGTAACAACCTTCCATTCAGTAAATGCTAGCAAAAACGACTAGCTTAATGGATGGTTGTGAATATTACAATAACCATAAAAGTTAAATGACATTGGATACCACTGAGGAAGGGGTGAACGTTGGACCCCGAAACACGTCTGGTGTTACATCCCCCATTTTTGTACTGAAAAACCCAGTACCAACTATCGACTTTTAACTGACCAGAGGTGGGCTGTTTATCGACGAAAGTCTCTGAGATAACATCACTGTGGAATTTTCATCAGAAGGCCGGGATCCATTGGCCCAAGCAGTGATGTCAAATTCACCACCAGAGCCGTCTTCATCCTCCCGATAAAATAATTCTGTAATAATAGAGGCACATTTGGGGAGCGACAACACCTCGAAGTCTGGGCGAAACTTCAGTCGATTAAAAGGTAAAACTTTACTTGCAAGTAATTCAATAGCGGGACGCCGCTACCCATTCTGCTCCAGCGGGACGCCGCTGTATTCAGGTGTGGGACACCTAATATTTAAATATTGGTCTTGGTCTCGATAATTAGCGGAACAAATCTGATCGACACTCAATGATTTTTTAGGGCTGCCTATATGAACATTGGACCGATCATTTTACTGGTTGCTATATCGGGGAATATTTAATATCTTGCCGAATATTTGCTATTATTATTCCTTGAGTCAATAGCATTGAACATTGTCATTTATTTTATGATTATCGAATACTCAGTCGAATGTTGGTAGCTTTCATCCATTGAGCTAGTGTTTCACCAAGCATTCCTACCATTCACTGTATGGATCCTTGAGTTAGCATCACATTGCCATTGTCATTTATCTCTTATGGTTATTGTAATATTCACAACCATCCATTAAGCTAGTTGTTTTTGCTAGCATTTACTGAATGGAAGGTTGTTACTTTACTTGGTTGTCATGACAACAGTATATTTTATGTAATTGCGAATTTATTAGTCATTGTTTATTTATTGTTGTTTATAGCACAAAATAATAAAAGTGCATTACTTGTTCAAACCACATGGTCACGACTTTCTTTGAGTGCCCTGTCTACTTATATACATTTATCAGTGCAATAAATGAAATACAAGACGAAGTGTAGAAAATGTGTATTGAAGTGTAGAAAATGTGTATTGTAAAAGGTGGAAAATTAGTGTCCAGTTATGATGGGAGTTATATGGAAATCTACATGGAGACATGCACAAGAGACAATACAGAGACACATTGCCCTTATACACAGCACAGATTGCAAAATCTTACAATTCCTTCCATTTACAGTCAGTTCAGTGATACTTACCAGACATGGACCCTCTACACAGTTAGGACTTTATCTCCAGTCAGTGTCTGATCCTCAGCAAGTCAGTGATTCAAGTAAATTCCCTTGTTAAATTTCAGCTTTCTGAGCTATGCTTGGGTCTTTTATACCCCTTTGGTGGCTATAGCTATCTGCTCCTCCTCTTCCCCCAGGAGATGCTCAGTCCCACCTTCATTATCAATGAAACCTTTGATGATCAGATTTGGCTTCCATCATTACCATATATAAAGGCAGAAAAATGGTGCCACCTTCTCCAGTTTAGCATTTTCTGGCCTCCTGAGATGGTTCCTCATTTACACATTGTATTTGCAGGATAGAGACCTATTGTTCACACTCCTATTTAGCATCTGTAAGAGATCCCTGGGATTCTCCAAGACCCTTTCATGTGAGTATCAGTGTAAACAATGAGCATTTTAAACGTTGATGAGATACTTTCCATCAAGACCTACAACCAAAAGCCTCTCCATTTATAATTCACATATATGAAATACTCCATATTATATCCAGTATAGCATATTATAAGAGTTCTGTTATTCAAATGTAATTATTTCTTACAGATTTCTTCTGGAGGGTGAATGACACAGGATGAATACTCTTTGACAATTTTTTAGTTTTTGTTTTTAGGCTTTAAATCATACAATTACCAGACAACCATTAGCATATCGTCATGATCTGTGAAGTAATACTTGTGTTAATTATCACAATCACAGACATTTCTATATTTCCTGTTTGCTCAATCGTTCAATTTATAAATATCATATTTTTTATATATGACACCATCACGACCGGGTCCACACTGTATGTTCTGTAATTCACTTGTGGCCATCACCATGATACAAGTTCAGGTTGTCTTCACTGGATTCTCACATATCTGTGTCATCTCCAGTTCTGAGAAGCAAAACCTCTTCAGGTCATCTGCTTGGTTTTCTCCTGACTGTGATTATTCCTTTATTAGCTGATACTTACACAATTGAGTCCATTTCTCGTCTTAAGTCTATAAAATGGTTGATGCTTCATAACAATTCATTAACTTAAGGAAGTAAATCATTTCTGATCATTTCTCTTATTTGATCTATAGAAATTCAGACAAATGTGTATGTATTTAATCAGATAGACATTAATCAGGCAAACAAGCCCTTCCTCACAGCATATAAGACATAGAACATGCTAAAAATATATATACTGACAGGCAGGCTGGAAAAGCAGTAAGACAGAAAATCTGGTGTGAATGGAATAGGAGCTGGAATGCAAACATCTTAATAAAAGAGTTATATAATATACCAAGCCCAGTACAGACACATATTGCAGATAGTGCACTTAAAAAGAAGGCAAAATGCAGTGTGAATAAGGTTATCAAAATAGGTATGACATATCAGTCTTAACCCTTTCAAGAACAAGCCATTTTTCATCTTCATGACCAGGTCTAATTTTGCAAATCTGATACAGAAAATTTGGAAAAAAAATATTTTTTCTAAATTTTAATTTCTACGCCTTAAAGGCAGATAGTGATACCTCATTAGATAGATTTTCCTTAAGATTCCCTATATGTCTTCTTTATGTTGGCATCATTTTGAAAAAAACATTAGAATTTTTTAGGACGTTAAAAGGCTTATAATTTAAGAAGCAATTTCTAAATGTTCTATAAAATTTTCAAAACTGACCTTTTTCAAGGACCAGTTCAGTTCTGGAGTAACTTTGAGGTGCTTATATAATAGAAACCACCCATAAATTACCTCATTTTAGAAATTACATTCCTAAAATTATTCAAAACTGGTTTTCTAAACTGTTAATCCTTTAGGTGTTCCACAAAAATTAAAGGAAAATTGGAAGTGAGATTTTAAATTTTTAGTTTTGTGCAGATTTTAATTTTAATCCAAATTTTCCTATAACATAGCAAGGGTTAACAGCAAAACAAACCTCAAAATTTATTACACTGATTCTGCAGTTTACACAAACACTCCATTTATGTTCGTAAAAAGCTGTATAGGAACATGGCAGGGTTCAGAAGGAAAGGAGCAACATATGGTTTTTGGAGGGCAGATTTTGCTGGAACGGCTTTTGGGTGTCATGTCATATTTAAAAGCACAGTAGGGCACCCTACAGTAAAAACTCCCAAAATTTGACCCCATTTTGGAAACTACACCCCTAAAATAACTAATTGAGGGGTTTACTGACCAGTTTTACCTCAGAGGCGTTTCATAATATTTAGAAACACCTGGCTATGAAAATGAAAAATTATATTTTTTTGCAAGAAAAAATCGCTTAAGGCCAAATTTTTCACTTTAACAAGGGATAACAGGAACAAATTCACCCCATAATTTGTTACCCATTTTCTCCTGAATATGGCAACACCCCATATGTGGTCATTAACTGCTGTATGAGCAGACGGCAGAATTCAAAAGGAAAGGAGAGGCATCTGCATTTTCTAACATTGAATTAGCTGAAATAGATTTTAAGGGCCATAACGTTTTTATTTTATAGTTGACTGAGCTGTATTGGGGCTAATTTTTTGCTAGATGGGCTATAGTTTCTAATAGTAACATTTTGATTGCTTTTAATTTCAATTTTATGTGGTGAAGTGGGCTAATATTGCAATTCTGCCAGTGTTTTTTTATTTTATTTTTTATGGGGTTCTCCATGTGGTATATTCTATAAGATACTTTTATTCTATGGGTTGATATGGTTATGGTGATACCAAATTTATATTGTTTTATTCATGGTATACCACTTTTATATAATAAAATCACCTTTTATTATTATTATTTTTTTTGCATCATCGAATCAAAGACCCCTAACTTTTAGATTTTTACGTCAATGTAGCTTTGTGAAACTTTTTTTTTTTTTTTTGCAGAACTGGTTTTAATTTTTACTGGTACAATTTTGGGGTCCATATGACTTTTTGACAGCTTGTTAATCCATTTTTTAGGAGGTGAAGTGGGCAAACATTGCATTTCTGTCAGTGTTTTTTTTGGGGGGGGGGGGTTCTCCATGTGGTATATTTGATATGATAATTTTATTCTGTCGGTTAATAGGGTTATGGCGACACCAAATTTGGATTGTTTATTTTAATGTTCTATAACTTTTATATCATAAAATTACTTTTTGTTAAACTGTTTTTTGCATCACCAAAATCTAAGACCCATAACTTATTTATTTTTCTATCAACATGGTTGTATGAGGGCTTATTTTTTGCTTGATGGGCTGTAGTTTTTATTGCTATTGTTTTTGGGATGCATATGACTTTTTGATCACTTTATATTCAATTGTTTTGTGAGGCAAAAAAAACAGCAATTCCACCATTGTTTTTAATTTTTATTTTGTACGGCGTTTACCACGCAGAATTAGTACCATGATCTTTTTATAGATCAGGTCATTATGAATGTGGCAATACCAATTATGTGTTGTTTATTTTTTATTTTTTAATCTCTTATAAATGAGAAGATATAGGAAAAGGCAATTGTTTATTTTTAATTTACATTTTTTTTACTTTATTTTTAAAAAAAATTATTTTCACTTTTTTATCAAGTCCCACTTGGATCTTGAAGATCGAGTGGGGCTGATGGCTATACTATACTTTACAATGCTCTATGTTCTATATTCTGCTTTCTATATAGTATGTTCTACATTCTGCTTTTTTCACGCAGCTCTGGCCCCATAGAAGTGAATGGGGCTTCAGTGAAAAACACATCGCATCTGCAAGCAAGTGAGGATGCAATGTGTTTTTCACTGATGGTTGCTAAGAGATTTTGTTTGTAAACCTTCAGTTTTTTATCACGCGCATGAAAAATGCATCAAAACGCATTGCACCTACGCAAAAAAATCTGAACAACTGACTGCAATTGTAGACAAAACTGACTGAACTTGCTTGCAAAATGGTGCACGTTTCACAGAATGCACCCTGAACGCATCCGGAGCCAATCCGCCACGCTCGTGTGAAAGAGGCCTTAGGGCTCTTTCACACGAGCGGATGCCATGCGGGTAATCTGCTGCGTGAAAGCGAGCCAACCCCTGTTTCGGACAGCAGAGACACAGAGCACTAACATGATTGATAATGCCTCTCTATTACATTTTTGCTACAAAATCACAGTGACAACTTTATCTCACTGTGATTTTGTAGTAAAAAGATCACAGAGAGACACGGAGAATTATCAATCATGTTAATGCTCCGTGTCTTTGCTGTCCGTAACAGGGCTTGGCTCTCTTTCCTTTCACACAGTGGATTACCCGCATGGCATCTGCTCGTGTGAAAGAGCCCTTACAGGGTTTGATGTATTTACATGTATTACATCTGTTGTGACCACATTTATATAGGCCTTTGCATGTGAGCCAATGTTTTGCATTTTTGCCAATGTGACTGTTTGGAGACACATACATGGAGGGAGCTAAAGGATTACCTAGTGTAACTGCCCGTTTGGCTTAATATTTTTTAAGGAGATGAACAATCTGATCATATTCTAAAGAATAATTGGTAGAAAAGGTAACTAAATCAGAATTACGATTAGTAGTGTTACATTTTTGGGGGGGGGGAATTTTTTTTTTGACAATGCCATCTCTGAGTAAAGAGTCTCTATTTTTGGTGATTACAATATTTTTGATACAATTGAGAGACCAAATGGGATAGCCTCTTTATTTGAGGCGATTATGAATGATGACACATTCCTTGTGAAAATCCTTGATATCTGAACAGACACGTAACGCCCTGTTGTACTTCCCTGTCGGGATGCTGCGAATTGTGTGATTGGGATGGCAGATGCTTGCGGCCAAAATAGTGTCACTGTATGTTTTCGACACAACTTGGTAATAACCCGATAATGACAAGAATCTGAAATCAGCGAACCAGAAACAAAATTTCATATGGGTGGCTATTGTAGGTAGAAATAATTAAAAACATATTGTTATTTAAACATTTATTAAAGCCTGCCACGGACGCCACAGGGCTCCCCCAGGAACAATTTAAAATTAAACATCTTTATGATTTAAATATATTTATGTAACAAAATGAAAAATAATGTATGTAATTAAAATCACATATCTAATAAACCATACTATAACATGATTGCACATCACAAAACTCATAACCCGCAAAATGAAGTAAAAAAGTAATAAAAATGTTGCATGTACCCCCAAAGAAGTACCAATGGAGACAGTAACATGTCCCAGAAAAACAAGCTTTCATGCAGCTGGATTTGTAAAAAAGTAAAAATGTTATGGCCGTTGAAGGCAAGGATGCAAAAAAAGATGTACAATTTTTTTTTAATGTTCCAAAATTCAAAAAAGTAACAAAAAATTAATGTTCGGTATTTTTGTAATTGATCTGACCCAAAAAATCTAGTTATTATATTACTAATGGCATAACGATGATGGAATCACTGTTTTGTTATCTCTTTCGAAATCTGTAGATGGAGAAGAAAAAAAAGGCTCCTTACAAAACAAATACAAATAAAAGACTTGAAAAATCATAAAAACATTGCCAAGCAAGAATGTATAGATGAGGCCGCGCCTTGTGTATCGTCTACCACATTCACAGAGACATGTGATTGTCCACACAACAAGAGTGAGAGATCCTCATCTGGACATTAGCCTCACAATGACAACTACTCCAGTCATTCAGATGGTGATTGTGCTCCCCACACATAACATCGCAAGGGATTAGGAGTAAAATACAAAAATTAAACGTTCAAGTAATCTCACCCGACTATACACTACTGCATTTTGTACATTCATTTGGTTGTATTTTTTTGGGGGGGGGGTATGAAATTTGTCTATAATCATTTTTATTGATATTTTTTGGTTATACATATTTGAGTCTTGATTTTTTTGGGGCACCTAAAATGCTCCAAAAGTGGAATTAAAACCCACAATAAAATTCCAATGTTTGTTGTGTTTACAACTTCCCGACATCCGTCATCTATGTAAGGCGAAGTTTGGGTTTAAAAAATTGACATCCACTGAGGTACTTAGTGGGCACTATAGCCACCAAGTGGCACTCAGTCGCAGAGTGTGTGAATGGTGATAACATCGATCATGAACTTTTAACCCTTCGCATGTCATGGGGATTTGTGGTATAAAATAAGTTTTAAAGGGGTTGTCCCACTTCAGCAAATGGCATTTATTATGTAGACAAGTTTAATACAAGACACTTAGTCATGTATTGTAATTGTCCATATTGTTTCATTTGCTGGCTTGATTCACCCCTTTGAATCATTTTTTTTAAATATAAAAAAACATGTTAAAATGTAAATCCAGCTCAATTTTCACATTTTACAAATAAAAATAAGCAATAAAAAATAAATATCATTTGTTTCACCACGTCCCAAAATGCCTGCATTATTAAAATGAAAAAGCATTTATCCTGTATGGTGAACGACGTAATGGAGAAAAAAAATGGACAATTCACAATTTTTGGATTACATTTTACTAAAACAGGCACCACAAAAACATATCAGCCAAGGGTATGAATACAATCAAATGTAATGAAACTAAAAAAGAGTTTGCACCAAAGTAAGTTGCACACCATGGATAGAATTCTAAATCGGTATAAGTTGTATTAGACCAACATAATTAAAAACAATTAAAACAGTATAAGATATCGGAGTGTCCCTAAGCATAATACAAAAACAAGGAAACCACCCACGGCATGCACTGACCTTAAAGGTTGAAAAATTCTTAGGAGATCACAATTCATGAATATGTCAAGATTTGCAAAACTGTGCACCTAAAAAGCAATATGAAGCAGTCAACACATGAGGAAAAATCACATAAAACATTCTGTATCCCAAAAAAATGAACACTAATTCATAAATGTGACATCACATGAAGTAAAGTGCATAATGTACATATATAAAGAATAGATACATGAATAGGCATACATGCAACCTTCAAGAATATATGATGATTAGAAACACTGTGTGAAAAGAGCCAATACATATCACAGCCCTCACATGCAGCTTCCTCAGGGGTAAAGAAGGAAGATGAAATGGCATCCATTATGTAACCCAAAAATAAAGAGCTAATTAACAAACAGGTAGAGAGATCACTTAGTGCACATGTCTGTAATGGCGGTATTCGGCGTGTAGAAAAGACCTCTATGCATGTTCGGGATGATGCGCTAAAGGCAGAAAGAAGTTCCCGTGGGAAAATCCCAATGATAAAAGAATGGACATGCGCCATAGATTATCAAGTTTTAAGCATATATCAAATGCTGAAGCCCTAAGGGAAAAACAATAAAAGTGGCATTTGATTCAAGGGAACCTCCAAACCTGTCAGAAATGATGCGCTGGAGTACAGGAGGATTTCAGTGAAACAATATTAATGTTGAAGTTACCACATGTGCTGTAAACAGATAACAAGTGTTGGTGCGCATGAGCAAAGAAATAAAATATCTCTAAATGTAGGTAAATATATATGAGTAAAATATTTCATGGCCAAAATTGAAAATAGAAAAGAGTCAGAGAAAAAGTGAAACTGAATGACGCATCCACAATCAAAAATCAGGAATGAGATTCCGTCAATAGAGAGCAAAATACATGGCGCCTGTGTGAAAGAGTAAAGGACATGATAAGTGTGGAAATACCATAAATTTAGGCCAATTCTCAATAGTAACAAGACATAATAGGGATAGATATAAAATACTTGTGTAACTACATATCTCACTATCAAAGGAAATGAATATCTGCCCACACAAACCATAACTTCTGCTCAACACAAAGAACTAATTAGCAATCAATGACTATTGTGAGGAAGGAGCCTTCACCTCCCCACAGTTTAGAAAAAAATATTAAATTATTTACAAAAAAGAATCCATCATTAACAATACTGTTAATAAATCCATCTAGGCTCATAATGAATATTGTTGATTGGTCATCAGGGATGAAGAGTGAAACCAATATTAGTATATTTATAGTGTTTTCTGTCATTTTGAAAAAAAAAATAGAAACAGGGGGTTTGGGAGCTAACATCTGAATAAAATGTAAAGTCTTTAAGACCCTGAATAGTGTTAAGCAAATCGTGACGGTATGCAGGATATGTCGGCAGAATTTGAAGCAGAAGGAAGCTGTTATTTCTTCCCTTCGTCTATTGCTCCTGATGCGCCTCCTCGGCACGTGTTTCACCAGCAAACGATGACTGGGGCGATTGCAAAAACAGTATGCATGCACTTATACAACAGCGCAGAAGTTGAACATGCACCATAAAACAGCGCAGAAGTTGAACATGCACCTTGCCAAATTGCTGGTACTACAGTTGCTCTCTTTCGATATTGTGCACTCTGAACATTTCAGAGAACTGATGGCTTGAACCCACCCAATGATACAATTTGAGTTTGTAGCACCTTACCATCCACAACCAGCAGTGAGCCACCCCATTTAATTTACTATTACAAAGAGACATTACTCTGACAATATTAACTTATTTGTAAAATGTATTATAAAGGAAGATCGACAGAAAAAAGAAAGAACATATCATAAGTTAGCAAATCCTACAATGGAGCTCCACGCCTTTCATAATTCATAGAATCGAAACATTACAATGACTTCTGACTTGTCAGATTTTTTATGTACTACAATATCCAATTTTATGACACTTTTTCCTCATACTATGCATACAAATGGTTCCTTCCTCATGTGAATTTTTAAATGTTTCAAAAGATGTGATTTATAAGTAAAAAATTTCCTACATTCTAAACATGCAAACGGTTTCTCTCCTATGTGAATTCTCTGATGTCGAATAAGATTTGATATTTGACTAAAACACTACTCACATTCAGGACATGAAAATGGCTTTTCTACTGTGTGAATTGTCTGATGTCAAACAAGATCTGTTTTATGACTAAAACACTTCTCACATTCAGGACATGAAAATGGCTTCTCTCCTGTGTGAGTTCTCTGATGTCGTATAAGATGTGATTTCAGGCTAAAACACTTCTTACATTCAGGACATAAATATGGTTTCTCTTCTGTGTGAGTTTTCTGATATTTAACAAGAATTTATTTTTGAATAAAACATTTGTTACATTCTGGACATGAAAATGGTTCTCTCCTGTGTGAATTTTCTGATGTTCTACAAGATTTGTTTTCTGACTGAACTCTTATCACATTCAGGACATTTAAATGTCTTTTCCCCTGTGTGAAGGCTCAGATGTTTAACAAAACCTGACTTCTAAATAAAACACTTCTCACATTCAGGACATGAAAATGGCTTCTCTCCTGTGTGAATTCTCTGTTGTCCAACAAGATATGATTTCCGACTAAAGCACTTCTTACATCCAGGACATGAAAATGGCTTCTCTTCTGTGTGAATTCTCTGATGTCGGACAAGATCTGCTTTCTGACTAAAACACTTCTCACATTCAGGACATGAAAATAGTTTCTCTTCTGTGTGAATTCTCTGATGTCGAATAAGATGTGATTTCTGACTAAAACATTTCTCACATTCAGGACATGAAAATGGTTTCTCTTCTGTGTGAATTCTCTGATGTCGAATAAGATGATATTTCTTACTGAAACATTTCTCACATTCAGAACATGAAAATGGTTTCTCTTCTGTGTGAATTCTCTGATGTCGGACAAGATATGATTTCTGACTAAAACACTTCTCACATTCAGTACATGAAAATGGCTTTTCTAATGTGTGAATTCTCTGATGTCCAACAAGATGTGATTTCATACTAAAGCACTTCGCACATTCAGGACATGAAAATGGCTTCTCTCCTGTGTGAATTCTCTGATGCAAAACAAGATATGATTTTCGACTAAAACATTTCTCACATTCAGGACATGAAAATGGTTTCTCTTCTGTGTGAATTCTCTGATGTCGGACAAGATCTGACCTCTGACTAAAACACTTTTCACATTCAGGACACGAATATGGCTTCTCTCCTGTGTGAATTCTCTGATGTCTCACCAGTTGTAATTTTGAAGTAAAACATTTCTCACATTCCGAACATGAATATGGCTTCACTCCTTTGTGAATTCTCTGATGTTCAACAAAATATGCTTTTGTAATAAATGATTTCTCACATTCTGGACATTTAAATAACCTTTCACCTTGTTGAGTTTCCTGAAATGTCTTTTCAAAAAGTTTACTATATTCAGATCTTGCAGACATTTCACCCAGTCTGTTTTTAGTTCTATTACTGACAAGTCACACTTGATTATCTTCTACTTCATAAGAGGAAGAGAAAAGATATTTCTAGTAGCCTCTTATCCTGTCCTCACCTGGAGAAAGAAGAAAAGATTTATGAGATAAAATGTCCTTATTTTCCTTTCTACTAATTAATTAATGCTACAAATACATAAATATATATAACCTGCTTCCTCACACTTATCACTGCTGGCATCCCCCAACAAAGCTCCACATTTTATCAGTCATACACAAATATAAGAGCTCCATGCTACACCAGGTCATTACACACCTCTTCTTGAATAGTCTTGTATTGAGTCTCCTTGGATGTCACATTCAGGGACTTATGTTCCTCTATTTATTTTTGTGCTTTACCTCTTTAGCACTTTGGTTGGCTATTAATCCTGCAGACCAGTCTATACCATTGTGTTCATATAAAGTTGTTTTTTTTTGCACTGTAATATTATTTCTTTATGAACTTTATACTTTGGCCCATATACTATGTAGCATTATCCCGGGCTATTACCATGATACAGAACTTTATTAGATTTTATCAGTCCCTTGTCAGTTTATTTTTCATCTTTTTAAGAGTTTACTTATTTAATAAATCTAAAACCAGACAATCCTGTCTCTCTGTCTATCAGGGAGGTGCTGGTAGTTTATAAACTGGCAACACTATTGACAATTAAAACTTTTATTATATTTACTATACACCCACATACCCAAGTCTATTTTTGTGACAATCCTATAATGTATTTGCTATATAACAAATAATGGGAGAATTTGTTTCTTTTCCCAATTCTTTATCCTTTCATTTCTATGCATGAAACTTTACTTGAAATTTCTCTTCCCAAGAGACCAAATGTCCCTGTAATACAATATTAGGGTTAGGGTTTTCATTACCTTATATAGAACAGTATTGTCTGCAAATTTTAAATTTCTCCTCAATAATCCCCCTACAAAATGATTACTTAATATGATAAAAAATAGAAGTTAATCCTGACCTCTAAAGCACCCTACATGTATCTAAGACACAATCAGTCACCATGTGCTTTCAGGCTATGATGACGCTCTGTGGTGTGTTTTCAATACACATGATGTAGGCAATGCAAAAATTCCGGAAAAAACTGACATGTGGACCCCAAATCACATTAACGTATTAAATAATCCTTAACTGGTACTTACACCCCAATAACCACTTGAAGACTGAAACATGGACCTCATTATGCCTTAAGGACTAAACTCTCCCTAATAACATTAACCTTCATTCTGAATTTGTGTTTTTACAATAAGCTGATTCCTGGGTGTAATTAGATCTGTACAGCATTTTACACATTGTATATAATATTGTACAAATCCCAAAGGATCTGATGGAAACTAATAAAAATGTTAAAACTAATAGTAGTAATGTACAGTCAGTGTAAAAATATCTTACAGAAGTCAACATATGGAAATCAACTGATACAATTTACTAGAAAATCTGCAGAAACACAGCAACCATGTAATATACATGAGTAACATCCTTTTCTCTGTTCATTTCTACTATATACCCATCATCACCTTATTATATAATTACACATTAGAAGACTGCCCCCAAATAGGACATGATCTCAAGAAGTCATTTATAGAAGTCATAAGAGCACATAATAACATCAAAAGGCAATGTTTTGTGCTCCACCATCCTCTACACTATGTACTGTCTACAATATGTTTTATGTGTACTGACCTGTATTATATCTCTAGTTAGGGGAGCAGATAACGATATCTATAGAGAAAATGATATAAGAGAGTTAATTACAGATTTTTAGCCCTGTTAGTAAAACTCTTTCACAAAATTAGTATATAGTTTGTATAGTGGCTCTACTATCTCATTTAACTATAGTAGGGGTGCTTACTTTAAAAATGACTCACCCAGTCACTGAGGTAATAAATTATGGTTCAAAATTCATAAATCACATCTATAACCAATTGGATACAAAAAGGTCAGTAAAAATTGCTAATTATTTCACACATAAGACAAAAAAAAAACTTAAAAATACAAACCAGATTCCAAAAAAGTTGGGACACTATACAAATCGTGAATACAAACTGAATGCAATGATGTGGAGGTGCCAACTTCTAATATTTTATTCAGAATAGAACATAAATCACAGAACAAAAGTTTAAACTGAGAAAATGTACCATTTTAAGGGAAAAATATGTTGAATCAGAATTTCATGGTGTCAACAAATCCCAAAAAAGTTGGGACAAGGCCATTTTCACCACTGTGTGGCATCTCCCCTTCTTCTTACAACACTCAACAGACGTCTGGGGACCAAGGAGACCAGTTTCTCAAGTTTAGAAATAGGAATGCTCTCCCATTCTTGTCTAATACAGGCCTCTAACTGTTCAATTGTCTTGGGCCTTCTTTGTTGCACCTTCCTCTTTATGATGCGCCAAATGTTCTCTATAGGTGAAAGATCTGGACTGCAGACTGGCCATTTCAGTACCCGGATCCTTCTCCTACGCAGCCATGATGTTGTGATTGATGCAGAATGTGGTCTGGCATTATCTTGTTGAAAAATGCAGGGTCTTCCCTGAAAGAGATGACGTCTGGATGGGAGCATATGTTGTTCTAGAACCTGAATATATTTTTCTGCATTGATGGTGCCTTTCCAGACATGCAAGCTGCCCATGCCACACGCACTCATGCAACCTTATACCATCAGAGATGCAGGCTTCTGAACTGAGCGTTGATAACAACTTGGGTTGTCCTTGTCCTTTTTGGTCCGGATGACATGGCGTCCCAGATTTCCAAAAAGAACTTCGATTCGTGACTCGTCTGACCACAGAACAGTCTTCAATTTTGCCACACTCCATTTTAAATGATCCCTGGCCCAGTGAAAACGCTTGAGCTTGTGGATCTTGCTTAGAAATGGCTTCTTCTTTGCACTGTAGAGTTTCAGCTGCCAATGGCGGATGGCACGGTGGATTGTGTTCACTGACAATGGTTTCTGGAAGTATTCCTGAGCCCATTTTGTGATTTCCTTTACAGTAGCATTCCTGTTTGTGGTGCAGTGTCGTTTAAGGGCCCGGCGATCACGGGCATCCAGTATGGTTTTACGGCCTTGACCCTTACGCACAGAGATTGTTCCAGATTCTCTAAATCTTCGGATGATGTTATGCACAGTTGATGATGATAGATGCAAAGTCTTTGCAATTTTTCGCTGGGTAACACCTTTCTGATATGATATTGCTCCACTATCTTTCTGCGCAACATTGTGGGAATTGGTGATCCTCTACCCATCTTGATTCTGAGAGACACTGCCACTCTGAGAAGCTCTTTTTATACCCAATCATGTTGCCAATTGACCTAATTAGTGTTAGTTGGTCTTCCAGCTCTTCGTTATGCTCAAATTTACTTTTTCCAGCCTCTTATTGCTACTTGTCCCAACTTTTTTGGGATTTGTTGACACCGTGAAAATTGGAATCAACGTATTTTTCCTTTAAAATGATACATTTACTCGGATTAAACGTTTGATCTGTCATCCAAGTTCTATTACAAATAAAATATGGACATTTGCCATCTCCACATCATTGCATTCAGTTTTTATTCACAATTTGTTTAGTGTCCCAACTTTTTTCGAATCCGGTTTGTATATATTTGCTTATAAAAATGTTGTACTCCACAATGGCAATATTAAAATGTACAAATAATGTCCAGTCGACGTCCACTTAAATCTTTGCCTTTCATAAATAGGTAAAAAATCCAAAAAGGTTCAAACTGATCAATAGGATGCGATTATTCATATATTAAATCCAATACATATATACAGGGAGTGCAGAATTATTAGGCAAGTTGTATTTTTGAGGATTAATTTTATTATTGAACAACAACCATGTTCTCAATGAACCCAAAAAACTCATTAATATCAAAGCTGAATATTTTTGGAAGTAGTTTTTAGTTTGTTTTTAGTTTTAGCTATTTTAGGGGGATATCTGTGTGTGCAGGTGACTATTACTGTGCATAATTATTAGGCAACTTAACAAAAAAACAAATATATACCCATTTCAATTATTTATTTTTACCAGTGAAACCAATATAACATCTCAACATTCACAAATATACATTTCTGACATTCAAAAACAAAACAAAAACAAATCAGTGACCAATATAGCCACCATTCTTTGCAAGGACACTCAAAAGCCTGCCATCCATGGATTCTGTCAGTGTTTTGATCTGTTCACCATCAACATTGCGTGCAGCAGCAACCACAGCCTCCCAGACACTGTTCAGAGAGGTGTACTGTTTTCCCTCCTTGTAAATCTCACATTTGATGATGGACCACAGGTTCTCAATGGGGTTCAGATCAGGTGAACAAGGAGGCCATGTCATTAGATTTTCTTCTTTTTACCCTTTCTTGCCAGCCACGCTGTGGAGTACTTGGACGCGTGTGATGGAGCATTGTCCTGCATGAAAATCATGTTTTTCTTGAAGGATGCAGACTTCTTCCTGTACCACTGCTTGAAGAAGGTGTCTTCCAGAAACTGGGAGTTGAGCTTGACTCCATCCTCAACCCGAAAAGGCCCCACAAGCTCATCTTTGATGATACCAGCCCAAACCAGTACTCCACCTCCACCTTGCTGGCGTCTGAGTCGGACTGGAGCTCTCTGCCCTTTACCAATCCAGTCACGGGCCCATCCATCTGGCCCATCAAGACTCACTCTCATTTCATCGGTCCATAAAACCTTAGAAAAATCAGTCTTGAGATATTTCTTGGCCCAGTCTTGACGTTTCAGCTTGTGTGTCTTGTTCAGTGGTGGTCGTCTTTCAGCCTTTCTTACCTTGGCCATGTCTCTGAGTATTGCACACCTTGTGCTTTTGGACACTCCAGTGATGTTGCAGCTCTGAAATATGGCCAAACTGGTGGCAAGTGGCATCTTGGCAGCTGCACGCTTGACTTTTCTCAGTTCATGGGCAGTTATTTTGCGCCTTGGTTTTTCCACACGCTTCTTGCGACCCTGTTGACTATTTTGAATGAAACGCTTGATTGTTCGATGATCACGCTTCAGAAGCTTTGCAATTTTAAGAGTGCTGCATCCCTCTGCAAGATATCTCACTATTTTTGACTTTTCTGAGCCTGTCAAGTCCTTCTTTTGACCCATTTTGCCAAAGGAAAGGAAGTTGCCTAATAATTATGCACACCTGATATAGGGTGTTGATGTCATTAGACCACACCCCTTCTCATTACAGAGATGCACATCACCTAATATGCTTAATTGGTAGTAGGCTTTCGAGCCTATACAGCTTGGAGTAAGACAACATGCATAAAGAGGATGATGTGGTCAAAATACTCATTTGCCTAATAATTCTGCGCACAGTGGATTCCAATGTCATTTAACTCTTATGGTTATTGTAACATTCACAACCATCCATTAAGCTAGTTGTTTTTGCTAGCATTTACTGAATGGAAGGTTGTTACTTTACTTGGTTGTCATGACAACAGTATATTTTATGTAATTGCCAATTTATTAGTCATTGTTTATTTATTGTTGTTTTTAGCACAAAATAATAAAAGTGCATTACTTGTTCAAACCACATGGTCACGGCTTTCTTTGAGTGCCCTGTCTACTTATATACATTTATCAGTGCAAAAAATGAAATACAAGAAGAAGTGAAGAAAATGTGTATTGTAAAAGGTGGAAAATTAGTGTCCAGTTATGATGGGAGTTATATGGAAATCTACATGGAGACATGCACAAGAGACAATACAGAGACACATTGCCCTTATACACAGCACAGATTGCAAAATCTTACAATTCCTTCCATTTACAGTCAGTTCAGTGATACTTACCAGACATGGACCCTCTACACAGTTAGGACTTTATCTCCAGTCAGTGTCTGATCCTCAGCAAGTCAGTGATTCAAGTAAATTCCCTTGTTAAATTTCAGCTTTCTGAGCTATGCTTGGGTCTTTTATACCCCTTTGGTGGCTATAGCTATCTGCTCCTCCTCTTCCCCCAGGAGATGCTCAGTCCCACCTTCATTATCAATGAAACCTTTGATGATCAGATTTGGCTTCCATCATTACCATATATAAAGGCAGAAAAATGGTGCCACCTTCTCCAGTTTAGCATTTTCTGGCCTCCTGAGATGGTTCCTCATTTACACATTGTATTTGCAGGATAGAGACCTATTGTTCACACTCCTATTTAGCATCTGTAAGAGATCCCTGGGATTCTCCAAGACCCTTTCATGTGAGTATCAGTGTAAACAATGAGCATTTTAAACGTTGATGAGATACTTTCCATCAAGACCTACAACCAAAAGCCTCTCCATTTATAATTCACATATATGAAATACTCCATATTATATCCAGTATAGCATATTATAAGAGTTCTGTTATTCAAATGTAATTATTTCTTACAGATTTCTTCTGGAGGGTGAATGACACAGGATGAATACTCTTTGACAATTTTTTAGTTTTTGTTTTTAGGCTTTAAATCATACAATTACCAGACAACCATTAGCATATCGTCATGATCTGTGAAGTAATACTTGTGTTAATTATCACAATCACAGACATTTCTATATTTCCTGTTTGCTCAATCGTTCAATTTATAAATATCATATTTTTTATATATGACACCATCACGACCGGGTCCACACTGTATGTTCTGTAATTCACTTGTGGCCATCACCATGATACAAGTTCAGGTTGTCTTCACTGGATTCTCACATATCTGTGTCATCTCCAGTTCTGAGAAGCAAAACCTCTTCAGGTCATCTGCTTGGTTTTCTCCTGACTGTGATTATTCCTTTATTAGCTGATACTTACACAATTGAGTCCATTTCTCGTCTTAAGTCTATAAAATGGTTGATGCTTCATAACAATTCATTAACTTAAGGAAGTAAATCATTTCTGATCATTTCTCTTATTTGATCTATAGAAATTCAGACAAATGTGTATGTATTTAATCAGATAGACATTAATCAGGCAAACAAGCCCTTCCTCACAGCATATAAGACATAGAACATGCTAAAAATATATATACTGACAGGCAGGCTGGAAAAGCAGTAAGACAGAAAATCTGGTGTGAATGGAATAGGAGCTGGAATGCAAACATCTTAATAAAAGAGTTATATAATATACCAAGCCCAGTACAGACACATATTGCAGATAGTGCACTTAAAAAGAAGGCAAAATGCAGTGTGAATAAGGTTATCAAAATAGGTATGACATATCAGTCTTAACCCTTTCAAGAACAAGCCATTTTTCATCTTCATGACCAGGTCTAATTTTGCAAATCTGATACAGAAAATTTGGAAAAAAAATATTTTTTCTAAATTTTAATTTCTACGCCTTAAAGGCAGATAGTGATACCTCATTAGATAGATTTTCCTTAAGATTCCCTATATGTCTTCTTTATGTTGGCATCATTTTGAAAAAAACATTAGAATTTTTTAGGACGTTAAAAGGCTTATAATTTAAGAAGCAATTTCTAAATGTTCTATAAAATTTTCAAAACTGACCTTTTTCAAGGACCAGTTCAGTTCTGGAGTAACTTTGAGGTGCTTATATAATAGAAACCACCCATAAATTACCTCATTTTAGAAATTACATTCCTAAAATTATTCAAAACTGGTTTTCTAAACTGTTAATCCTTTAGGTGTTCCACAAAAATTAAAGGAAAATTGGAAGTGAGATTTTAAATTTTTAGTTTTGTGCAGATTTTAATTTTAATCCAAATTTTCCTATAACATAGCAAGGGTTAACAGCAAAACAAACCTCAAAATTTATTACACTGATTCTGCAGTTTACACAAACACTCCATTTATGTTCGTAAAAAGCTGTATAGGAACATGGCAGGGTTCAGAAGGAAAGGAGCAACATATGGTTTTTGGAGGGCAGATTTTGCTGGAACGGCTTTTGGGTGTCATGTCATATTTAAAAGCACAGTAGGGCACCCTACAGTAAAAACTCCCAAAATTTGACCCCATTTTGGAAACTACACCCCTAAAATAACTAATTGAGGGGTTTACTGACCAGTTTTACCTCAGAGGCGTTTCATAATATTTAGAAACACCTGGCTATGAAAATGAAAAATTATATTTTTTTGCAAGAAAAAATCGCTTAAGGCCAAATTTTTCACTTTAACAAGGGATAACAGGAACAAATTCACCCCATAATTTGTTACCCATTTTCTCCTGAATATGGCAACACCCCATATGTGGTCATTAACTGCTGTATGAGCAGACGGCAGAATTCAAAAGGAAAGGAGAGGCATCTGCATTTTCTAACATTGAATTAGCTGAAATAGATTTTAAGGGCCATAACGTTTTTATTTTATAGTTGACTGAGCTGTATTGGGGCTAATTTTTTGCTAGATGGGCTATAGTTTCTAATAGTAACATTTTGATTGCTTTTAATTTCAATTTTATGTGGTGAAGTGGGCTAATATTGCAATTCTGCCAGTGTTTTTTTATTTTATTTTTTATGGGGTTCTCCATGTGGTATATTCTATAAGATACTTTTATTCTATGGGTTGATATGGTTATGGTGATACCAAATTTATATTGTTTTATTCATGGTATACCACTTTTATATAATAAAATCACCTTTTATTATTATTATTTTTTTTGCATCATCGAATCAAAGACCCCTAACTTTTAGATTTTTACGTCAATGTAGCTTTGTGAAACTTTTTTTTTTTTTTTGCAGAACTGGTTTTAATTTTTACTGGTACAATTTTGGGGTCCATATGACTTTTTGACAGCTTGTTAATCCATTTTTTAGGAGGTGAAGTGGGCAAACATTGCATTTCTGTCAGTGTTTTTTTTGGGGGGGGGGGTTCTCCATGTGGTATATTTGATATGATAATTTTATTCTGTCGGTTAATAGGGTTATGGCGACACCAAATTTGGATTGTTTATTTTAATGTTCTATAACTTTTATATCATAAAATTACTTTTTGTTAAACTGTTTTTTGCATCACCAAAATCTAAGACCCATAACTTATTTATTTTTCTATCAACATGGTTGTATGAGGGCTTATTTTTTGCTTGATGGGCTGTAGTTTTTATTGCTATTGTTTTTGGGATGCATATGACTTTTTGATCACTTTATATTCAATTGTTTTGTGAGGCAAAAAAAACAGCAATTCCACCATTGTTTTTAATTTTTATTTTGTACGGCGTTTACCACGCAGAATTAGTACCATGATCTTTTTATAGATCAGGTCATTATGAATGTGGCAATACCAATTATGTGTTGTTTATTTTTTATTTTTTAATCTCTTATAAATGAGAAGATATAGGAAAAGGCAATTGTTTATTTTTAATTTACATTTTTTTTACTTTATTTTTAAAAAAAATTATTTTCACTTTTTTATCAAGTCCCACTTGGATCTTGAAGATCGAGTGGGGCTGATGGCTATACTATACTTTACAATGCTCTATGTTCTATATTCTGCTTTCTATATAGTATGTTCTACATTCTGCTTTTTTCACGCAGCTCTGGCCCCATAGAAGTGAATGGGGCTTCAGTGAAAAACACATCGCATCTGCAAGCAAGTGAGGATGCAATGTGTTTTTCACTGATGGTTGCTAAGAGATTTTGTTTGTAAACCTTCAGTTTTTTATCACGCGCATGAAAAATGCATCAAAACGCATTGCACCTACGCAAAAAAATCTGAACAACTGACTGCAATTGTAGACAAAACTGACTGAACTTGCTTGCAAAATGGTGCACGTTTCACAGAATGCACCCTGAACGCATCCGGAGCCAATCCGCCACGCTCGTGTGAAAGAGGCCTTAGGGCTCTTTCACACGAGCGGATGCCATGCGGGTAATCTGCTGCGTGAAAGCGAGCCAACCCCTGTTTCGGACAGCAGAGACACAGAGCACTAACATGATTGATAATGCCTCTCTATTACATTTTTGCTACAAAATCACAGTGACAACTTTATCTCACTGTGATTTTGTAGTAAAAAGATCACAGAGAGACACGGAGAATTATCAATCATGTTAATGCTCCGTGTCTTTGCTGTCCGTAACAGGGCTTGGCTCTCTTTCCTTTCACACAGTGGATTACCCGCATGGCATCTGCTCGTGTGAAAGAGCCCTTACAGGGTTTGATGTATTTACATGTATTACATCTGTTGTGACCACATTTATATAGGCCTTTGCATGTGAGCCAATGTTTTGCATTTTTGCCAATGTGACTGTTTGGAGACACATACATGGAGGGAGCTAAAGGATTACCTAGTGTAACTGCCCGTTTGGCTTAATATTTTTTAAGGAGATGAACAATCTGATCATATTCTAAAGAATAATTGGTAGAAAAGGTAACTAAATCAGAATTACGATTAGTAGTGTTACATTTTTGGGGGGGGGGAATTTTTTTTTTGACAATGCCATCTCTGAGTAAAGAGTCTCTATTTTTGGTGATTACAATATTTTTGATACAATTGAGAGACCAAATGGGATAGCCTCTTTATTTGAGGCGATTATGAATGATGACACATTCCTTGTGAAAATCCTTGATATCTGAACAGACACGTAACGCCCTGTTGTACTTCCCTGTCGGGATGCTGCGAATTGTGTGATTGGGATGGCAGATGCTTGCGGCCAAAATAGTGTCACTGTATGTTTTCGACACAACTTGGTAATAACCCGATAATGACAAGAATCTGAAATCAGCGAACCAGAAACAAAATTTCATATGGGTGGCTATTGTAGGTAGAAATAATTAAAAACATATTGTTATTTAAACATTTATTAAAGCCTGCCACGGACGCCACAGGGCTCCCCCAGGAACAATTTAAAATTAAACATCTTTATGATTTAAATATATTTATGTAACAAAATGAAAAATAATGTATGTAATTAAAATCACATATCTAATAAACCATACTATAACATGATTGCACATCACAAAACTCATAACCCGCAAAATGAAGTAAAAAAGTAATAAAAATGTTGCATGTACCCCCAAAGAAGTACCAATGGAGACAGTAACATGTCCCAGAAAAACAAGCTTTCATGCAGCTGGATTTGTAAAAAAGTAAAAATGTTATGGCCGTTGAAGGCAAGGATGCAAAAAAAGATGTACAATTTTTTTTTAATGTTCCAAAATTCAAAAAAGTAACAAAAAATTAATGTTCGGTATTTTTGTAATTGATCTGACCCAAAAAATCTAGTTATTATATTACTAATGGCATAACGATGATGGAATCACTGTTTTGTTATCTCTTTCGAAATCTGTAGATGGAGAAGAAAAAAAAGGCTCCTTACAAAACAAATACAAATAAAAGACTTGAAAAATCATAAAAACATTGCCAAGCAAGAATGTATAGATGAGGCCGCGCCTTGTGTATCGTCTACCACATTCACAGAGACATGTGATTGTCCACACAACAAGAGTGAGAGATCCTCATCTGGACATTAGCCTCACAATGACAACTACTCCAGTCATTCAGATGGTGATTGTGCTCCCCACACATAACATCGCAAGGGATTAGGAGTAAAATACAAAAATTAAACGTTCAAGTAATCTCACCCGACTATACACTACTGCATTTTGTACATTCATTTGGTTGTATTTTTTTGGGGGGGGGGTATGAAATTTGTCTATAATCATTTTTATTGATATTTTTTGGTTATACATATTTGAGTCTTGATTTTTTTGGGGCACCTAAAATGCTCCAAAAGTGGAATTAAAACCCACAATAAAATTCCAATGTTTGTTGTGTTTACAACTTCCCGACATCCGTCATCTATGTAAGGCGAAGTTTGGGTTTAAAAAATTGACATCCACTGAGGTACTTAGTGGGCACTATAGCCACCAAGTGGCACTCAGTCGCAGAGTGTGTGAATGGTGATAACATCGATCATGAACTTTTAACCCTTCGCATGTCATGGGGATTTGTGGTATAAAATAAGTTTTAAAGGGGTTGTCCCACTTCAGCAAATGGCATTTATTATGTAGACAAGTTTAATACAAGACACTTAGTCATGTATTGTAATTGTCCATATTGTTTCATTTGCTGGCTTGATTCACCCCTTTGAATCATTTTTTTTAAATATAAAAAAACATGTTAAAATGTAAATCCAGCTCAATTTTCACATTTTACAAATAAAAATAAGCAATAAAAAATAAATATCATTTGTTTCACCACGTCCCAAAATGCCTGCATTATTAAAATGAAAAAGCATTTATCCTGTATGGTGAACGACGTAATGGAGAAAAAAAATGGACAATTCACAATTTTTGGATTACATTTTACTAAAACAGGCACCACAAAAACATATCAGCCAAGGGTATGAATACAATCAAATGTAATGAAACTAAAAAAGAGTTTGCACCAAAGTAAGTTGCACACCATGGATAGAATTCTAAATCGGTATAAGTTGTATTAGACCAACATAATTAAAAACAATTAAAACAGTATAAGATATCGGAGTGTCCCTAAGCATAATACAAAAACAAGGAAACCACCCACGGCATGCACTGACCTTAAAGGTTGAAAAATTCTTAGGAGATCACAATTCATGAATATGTCAAGATTTGCAAAACTGTGCACCTAAAAAGCAATATGAAGCAGTCAACACATGAGGAAAAATCACATAAAACATTCTGTATCCCAAAAAAATGAACACTAATTCATAAATGTGACATCACATGAAGTAAAGTGCATAATGTACATATATAAAGAATAGATACATGAATAGGCATACATGCAACCTTCAAGAATATATGATGATTAGAAACACTGTGTGAAAAGAGCCAATACATATCACAGCCCTCACATGCAGCTTCCTCAGGGGTAAAGAAGGAAGATGAAATGGCATCCATTATGTAACCCAAAAATAAAGAGCTAATTAACAAACAGGTAGAGAGATCACTTAGTGCACATGTCTGTAATGGCGGTATTCGGCGTGTAGAAAAGACCTCTATGCATGTTCGGGATGATGCGCTAAAGGCAGAAAGAAGTTCCCGTGGGAAAATCCCAATGATAAAAGAATGGACATGCGCCATAGATTATCAAGTTTTAAGCATATATCAAATGCTGAAGCCCTAAGGGAAAAACAATAAAAGTGGCATTTGATTCAAGGGAACCTCCAAACCTGTCAGAAATGATGCGCTGGAGTACAGGAGGATTTCAGTGAAACAATATTAATGTTGAAGTTACCACATGTGCTGTAAACAGATAACAAGTGTTGGTGCGCATGAGCAAAGAAATAAAATATCTCTAAATGTAGGTAAATATATATGAGTAAAATATTTCATGGCCAAAATTGAAAATAGAAAAGAGTCAGAGAAAAAGTGAAACTGAATGACGCATCCACAATCAAAAATCAGGAATGAGATTCCGTCAATAGAGAGCAAAATACATGGCGCCTGTGTGAAAGAGTAAAGGACATGATAAGTGTGGAAATACCATAAATTTAGGCCAATTCTCAATAGTAACAAGACATAATAGGGATAGATATAAAATACTTGTGTAACTACATATCTCACTATCAAAGGAAATGAATATCTGCCCACACAAACCATAACTTCTGCTCAACACAAAGAACTAATTAGCAATCAATGACTATTGTGAGGAAGGAGCCTTCACCTCCCCACAGTTTAGAAAAAAATATTAAATTATTTACAAAAAAGAATCCATCATTAACAATACTGTTAATAAATCCATCTAGGCTCATAATGAATATTGTTGATTGGTCATCAGGGATGAAGAGTGAAACCAATATTAGTATATTTATAGTGTTTTCTGTCATTTTGAAAAAAAAAATAGAAACAGGGGGTTTGGGAGCTAACATCTGAATAAAATGTAAAGTCTTTAAGACCCTGAATAGTGTTAAGCAAATCGTGACGGTATGCAGGATATGTCGGCAGAATTTGAAGCAGAAGGAAGCTGTTATTTCTTCCCTTCGTCTATTGCTCCTGATGCGCCTCCTCGGCACGTGTTTCACCAGCAAACGATGACTGGGGCGATTGCAAAAACAGTATGCATGCACTTATACAACAGCGCAGAAGTTGAACATGCACCATAAAACAGCGCAGAAGTTGAACATGCACCTTGCCAAATTGCTGGTACTACAGTTGCTCTCTTTCGATATTGTGCACTCTGAACATTTCAGAGAACTGATGGCTTGAACCCACCCAATGATACAATTTGAGTTTGTAGCACCTTACCATCCACAACCAGCAGTGAGCCACCCCATTTAATTTACTATTACAAAGAGACATTACTCTGACAATATTAACTTATTTGTAAAATGTATTATAAAGGAAGATCGACAGAAAAAAGAAAGAACATATCATAAGTTAGCAAATCCTACAATGGAGCTCCACGCCTTTCATAATTCATAGAATCGAAACATTACAATGACTTCTGACTTGTCAGATTTTTTATGTACTACAATATCCAATTTTATGACACTTTTTCCTCATACTATGCATACAAATGGTTCCTTCCTCATGTGAATTTTTAAATGTTTCAAAAGATGTGATTTATAAGTAAAAAATTTCCTACATTCTAAACATGCAAACGGTTTCTCTCCTATGTGAATTCTCTGATGTCGAATAAGATTTGATATTTGACTAAAACACTACTCACATTCAGGACATGAAAATGGCTTTTCTACTGTGTGAATTGTCTGATGTCAAACAAGATCTGTTTTATGACTAAAACACTTCTCACATTCAGGACATGAAAATGGCTTCTCTCCTGTGTGAGTTCTCTGATGTCGTATAAGATGTGATTTCAGGCTAAAACACTTCTTACATTCAGGACATAAATATGGTTTCTCTTCTGTGTGAGTTTTCTGATATTTAACAAGAATTTATTTTTGAATAAAACATTTGTTACATTCTGGACATGAAAATGGTTCTCTCCTGTGTGAATTTTCTGATGTTCTACAAGATTTGTTTTCTGACTGAACTCTTATCACATTCAGGACATTTAAATGTCTTTTCCCCTGTGTGAAGGCTCAGATGTTTAACAAAACCTGACTTCTAAATAAAACACTTCTCACATTCAGGACATGAAAATGGCTTCTCTCCTGTGTGAATTCTCTGTTGTCCAACAAGATATGATTTCCGACTAAAGCACTTCTTACATCCAGGACATGAAAATGGCTTCTCTTCTGTGTGAATTCTCTGATGTCGGACAAGATCTGCTTTCTGACTAAAACACTTCTCACATTCAGGACATGAAAATAGTTTCTCTTCTGTGTGAATTCTCTGATGTCGAATAAGATGTGATTTCTGACTAAAACATTTCTCACATTCAGGACATGAAAATGGTTTCTCTTCTGTGTGAATTCTCTGATGTCGAATAAGATGATATTTCTTACTGAAACATTTCTCACATTCAGAACATGAAAATGGTTTCTCTTCTGTGTGAATTCTCTGATGTCGGACAAGATATGATTTCTGACTAAAACACTTCTCACATTCAGTACATGAAAATGGCTTTTCTAATGTGTGAATTCTCTGATGTCCAACAAGATGTGATTTCATACTAAAGCACTTCGCACATTCAGGACATGAAAATGGCTTCTCTCCTGTGTGAATTCTCTGATGCAAAACAAGATATGATTTTCGACTAAAACATTTCTCACATTCAGGACATGAAAATGGTTTCTCTTCTGTGTGAATTCTCTGATGTCGGACAAGATCTGACCTCTGACTAAAACACTTTTCACATTCAGGACACGAATATGGCTTCTCTCCTGTGTGAATTCTCTGATGTCTCACCAGTTGTAATTTTGAAGTAAAACATTTCTCACATTCCGAACATGAATATGGCTTCACTCCTTTGTGAATTCTCTGATGTTCAACAAAATATGCTTTTGTAATAAATGATTTCTCACATTCTGGACATTTAAATAACCTTTCACCTTGTTGAGTTTCCTGAAATGTCTTTTCAAAAAGTTTACTATATTCAGATCTTGCAGACATTTCACCCAGTCTGTTTTTAGTTCTATTACTGACAAGTCACACTTGATTATCTTCTACTTCATAAGAGGAAGAGAAAAGATATTTCTAGTAGCCTCTTATCCTGTCCTCACCTGGAGAAAGAAGAAAAGATTTATGAGATAAAATGTCCTTATTTTCCTTTCTACTAATTAATTAATGCTACAAATACATAAATATATATAACCTGCTTCCTCACACTTATCACTGCTGGCATCCCCCAACAAAGCTCCACATTTTATCAGTCATACACAAATATAAGAGCTCCATGCTACACCAGGTCATTACACACCTCTTCTTGAATAGTCTTGTATTGAGTCTCCTTGGATGTCACATTCAGGGACTTATGTTCCTCTATTTATTTTTGTGCTTTACCTCTTTAGCACTTTGGTTGGCTATTAATCCTGCAGACCAGTCTATACCATTGTGTTCATATAAAGTTGTTTTTTTTTGCACTGTAATATTATTTCTTTATGAACTTTATACTTTGGCCCATATACTATGTAGCATTATCCCGGGCTATTACCATGATACAGAACTTTATTAGATTTTATCAGTCCCTTGTCAGTTTATTTTTCATCTTTTTAAGAGTTTACTTATTTAATAAATCTAAAACCAGACAATCCTGTCTCTCTGTCTATCAGGGAGGTGCTGGTAGTTTATAAACTGGCAACACTATTGACAATTAAAACTTTTATTATATTTACTATACACCCACATACCCAAGTCTATTTTTGTGACAATCCTATAATGTATTTGCTATATAACAAATAATGGGAGAATTTGTTTCTTTTCCCAATTCTTTATCCTTTCATTTCTATGCATGAAACTTTACTTGAAATTTCTCTTCCCAAGAGACCAAATGTCCCTGTAATACAATATTAGGGTTAGGGTTTTCATTACCTTATATAGAACAGTATTGTCTGCAAATTTTAAATTTCTCCTCAATAATCCCCCTACAAAATGATTACTTAATATGATAAAAAATAGAAGTTAATCCTGACCTCTAAAGCACCCTACATGTATCTAAGACACAATCAGTCACCATGTGCTTTCAGGCTATGATGACGCTCTGTGGTGTGTTTTCAATACACATGATGTAGGCAATGCAAAAATTCCGGAAAAAACTGACATGTGGACCCCAAATCACATTAACGTATTAAATAATCCTTAACTGGTACTTACACCCCAATAACCACTTGAAGACTGAAACATGGACCTCATTATGCCTTAAGGACTAAACTCTCCCTAATAACATTAACCTTCATTCTGAATTTGTGTTTTTACAATAAGCTGATTCCTGGGTGTAATTAGATCTGTACAGCATTTTACACATTGTATATAATATTGTACAAATCCCAAAGGATCTGATGGAAACTAATAAAAATGTTAAAACTAATAGTAGTAATGTACAGTCAGTGTAAAAATATCTTACAGAAGTCAACATATGGAAATCAACTGATACAATTTACTAGAAAATCTGCAGAAACACAGCAACCATGTAATATACATGAGTAACATCCTTTTCTCTGTTCATTTCTACTATATACCCATCATCACCTTATTATATAATTACACATTAGAAGACTGCCCCCAAATAGGACATGATCTCAAGAAGTCATTTATAGAAGTCATAAGAGCACATAATAACATCAAAAGGCAATGTTTTGTGCTCCACCATCCTCTACACTATGTACTGTCTACAATATGTTTTATGTGTACTGACCTGTATTATATCTCTAGTTAGGGGAGCAGATAACGATATCTATAGAGAAAATGATATAAGTGAGTTAATTACAGATTTTTAGCCCTGTTAGTAAAACTCTTTCACAAAATTAGTATATAGTTTGTATAGTGGCTCTACTATCTCATTTAACTATAGTAGGGGTGCTTACTTTAAAAATGACTCACCCAGTCACTGAGGTAATAAATTATGGTTCAAAATTCATAAATCACATCTATAACCAATTGGATACAAAAAGGTCAGTAAAAATTGCTAATTATTTCACACATAAGACAAAAAAAAAAACTTAAAAATACAAACCAGATTCCAAAAAAGTTGGGACACTATACAAATCGTGAATACAAACTGAATGCAATGATGTGGAGGTGCCAACTTCTAATATTTTATTCAGAATAGAACATAAATCACAGAACAAAAGTTTAAACTGAGAAAATGTACCATTTTAAGGGAAAAATATGTTGAATCAGAATTTCATGGTGTCAACAAATCCCAAAAAAGTTGGGACAAGGCCATTTTCACCACTGTGTGGCATCTCCCCTTCTTCTTACAACACTCAACAGACGTCTGGGGACCAAGGAGACCAGTTTCTCAAGTTTAGAAATAGGAATGCTCTCCCATTCTTGTCTAATACAGGCCTCTAACTGTTCAATTGTCTTGGGCCTTCTTTGTTGCACCTTCCTCTTTATGATGCGCCAAATGTTCTCTATAGGTGAAAGATCTGGACTGCAGACTGGCCATTTCAGTACCCGGATCCTTCTCCTACGCAGCCATGATGTTGTGATTGATGCAGAATGTGGTCTGGCATTATCTTGTTGAAAAATGCAGGGTCTTCCCTGAAAGAGATGACGTCTGGATGGGAGCATATGTTGTTCTAGAACCTGAATATATTTTTCTGCATTGATGGTGCCTTTCCAGACATGCAAGCTGCCCATGCCACACGCACTCATGCAACCTTATACCATCAGAGATGCAGGCTTCTGAACTGAGCGTTGATAACAACTTGGGTTGTCCTTGTCCTTTTTGGTCCGGATGACATGGCGTCCCAGATTTCCAAAAAGAACTTCGATTCGTGACTCGTCTGACCACAGAACAGTCTTCAATTTTGCCACACTCCATTTTAAATGATCCCTGGCCCAGTGAAAACGCTTGAGCTTGTGGATCTTGCTTAGAAATGGCTTCTTCTTTGCACTGTAGAGTTTCAGCTGCCAATGGCGGATGGCACGGTGGATTGTGTTCACTGACAATGGTTTCTGGAAGTATTCCTGAGCCCATTTTGTGATTTCCTTTACAGTAGCATTCCTGTTTGTGGTGCAGTGTCGTTTAAGGGCCCGGCGATCACGGGCATCCAGTATGGTTTTACGGCCTTGACCCTTACGCACAGAGATTGTTCCAGATTCTCTAAATCTTCGGATGATGTTATGCACAGTTGATGATGATAGATGCAAAGTCTTTGCAATTTTTCGCTGGGTAACACCTTTCTGATATGATATTGCTCCACTATCTTTCTGCGCAACATTGTGGGAATTGGTGATCCTCTACCCATCTTGATTCTGAGAGACACTGCCACTCTGAGAAGCTCTTTTTATACCCAATCATGTTGCCAATTGACCTAATTAGTGTTAGTTGGTCTTCCAGCTCTTCGTTATGCTCAAATTTACTTTTTCCAGCCTCTTATTGCTACTTGTCCCAACTTTTTTGGGATTTGTTGACACCGTGAAAATTGGAATCAACGTATTTTTCCTTTAAAATGATACATTTACTCGGATTAAACGTTTGATCTGTCATCCAAGTTCTATTACAAATAAAATATGGACATTTGCCATCTCCACATCATTGCATTCAGTTTTTATTCACAATTTGTTTAGTGTCCCAACTTTTTTCGAATCCGGTTTGTATATATTTGCTTATAAAAATGTTGTACTCCACAATGGCAATATTAAAATGTACAAATAATGTCCAGTCGACGTCCACTTAAATCTTTGCCTTTCATAAATAGGTAAAAAATCCAAAAAGGTTCAAACTGATCAATAGGATGCGATTATTCATATATTAAATCCAATACATATATACAGGGAGTGCAGAATTATTAGGCAAGTTGTATTTTTGAGGATTAATTTTATTATTGAACAACAACCATGTTCTCAATGAACCCAAAAAACTCATTAATATCAAAGCTGAATATTTTTGGAAGTAGTTTTTAGTTTGTTTTTAGTTTTAGCTATTTTAGGGGGATATCTGTGTGTGCAGGTGACTATTACTGTGCATAATTATTAGGCAACTTAACAAAAAAACAAATATATACCCATTTCAATTATTTATTTTTACCAGTGAAACCAATATAACATCTCAACATTCACAAATATACATTTCTGACATTCAAAAACAAAACAAAAACAAATCAGTGACCAATATAGCCACCTTTCTTTGCAAGGACACTCAAAAGCCTGCCATCCATGGATTCTGTCAGTGTTTTGATCTGTTCACCATCAACATTGCGTGCAGCAGCAACCACAGCCTCCCAGACACTGTTCAGAGAGGTGTACTGTTTTCCCTCCTTGTAAATCTCACATTTGATGATGGACCACAGGTTCTCAATGGGGTTCAGATCAGGTGAACAAGGAGGCCATGTCATTAGATTTTCTTCTTTTTACCCTTTCTTGCCAGCCACGCTGTGGAGTACTTGGACGCGTGTGATGGAGCATTGTCCTGCATGAAAATCATGTTTTTCTTGAAGGATGCAGACTTCTTCCTGTACCACTGCTTGAAGAAGGTGTCTTCCAGAAACTGGGAGTTGAGCTTGACTCCATCCTCAACCCGAAAAGGCCCCACAAGCTCATCTTTGATGATACCAGCCCAAACCAGTACTCCACCTCCACCTTGCTGGCGTCTGAGTCGGACTGGAGCTCTCTGCCCTTTACCAATCCAGTCACGGGCCCATCCATCTGGCCCATCAAGACTCACTCTCATTTCATCGGTCCATAAAACCTTAGAAAAATCAGTCTTGAGATATTTCTTGGCCCAGTCTTGACGTTTCAGCTTGTGTGTCTTGTTCAGTGGTGGTCGTCTTTCAGCCTTTCTTACCTTGGCCATGTCTCTGAGTATTGCACACCTTGTGCTTTTGGACACTCCAGTGATGTTGCAGCTCTGAAATATGGCCAAACTGGTGGCAAGTGGCATCTTGGCAGCTGCACGCTTGACTTTTCTCAGTTCATGGGCAGTTATTTTGCGCCTTGGTTTTTCCACACGCTTCTTGCGACCCTGTTGACTATTTTGAATGAAACGCTTGATTGTTCGATGATCACGCTTCAGAAGCTTTGCAATTTTAAGAGTGCTGCATCCCTCTGCAAGATATCTCACTATTTTTGACTTTTCTGAGCCTGTCAAGTCCTTCTTTTGACCCATTTTGCCAAAGGAAAGGAAGTTGCCTAATAATTATGCACACCTGATATAGGGTGTTGATGTCATTAGACCACACCCCTTCTCATTACAGAGATGCACATCACCTAATATGCTTAATTGGTAGTAGGCTTTCGAGCCTATACAGCTTGGAGTAAGACAACATGCATAAAGAGGATGATGTGGTCAAAATACTCATTTGCCTAATAATTCTGCGCACAGTGGATTCCAATGTCATTTAACTCTTATGGTTATTGTAACATTCACAACCATCCATTAAGCTAGTTGTTTTTGCTAGCATTTACTGAATGGAAGGTTGTTACTTTACTTGGTTGTCATGACAACAGTATATTTTATGTAATTGCCAATTTATTAGTCATTGTTTATTTATTGTTGTTTTTAGCACAAAATAATAAAAGTGCATTACTTGTTCAAACCACATGGTCACGGCTTTCTTTGAGTGCCCTGTCTACTTATATACATTTATCAGTGCAAAAAATGAAATACAAGAAGAAGTGAAGAAAATGTGTATTGTAAAAGGTGGAAAATCAGTGTCCAGTTATTATGGGAGTTATATGGAAATCTAGATGGAGACATACACAAGAGACAATACAGAGACACATTGCCCTTATACACAGCACAGATTGCAAAATCTTACAATTCCTTCCATTTACAGTCAGTTCAGTGATACTTACCAGACATGGACCCTCCACACACTTAGGACTTTATCTCCAGTCAGTGTCTGATCCTCAGCAAGTCAGTGATTCAAGTAAATTCCCTTGTTAAATTCCAGCTTTCTGAGCTATGCTTGGGTCTTTTATACCCCTTTGGTGGCTATAGCTATCTGCTCCTCCTCTTCCCCCAGGAGATGCTCAGTCCCACCTTCATTATCAATGAAACCTTTGATGATCAAATTTGGCTTCCATCATTACCATATATAAAGGCAGAATAATCGTGCCACCTTCTCCAGTTTAGCATTTTCTGGCCTCCTGAGATGGTTTGTTTCTCATTTACACATTGTATTTGCAGGATAGAGACCTATTGTTCACACTCCTATTTAACATCTGTAAGAGATCCCTGGGATTCTCCAAGACCCTTTCATGTGAGAATCAGTGTAAACAATGAGCATTTTAAACCCTGATGAGATACTTTCCATCAAGACCTACAACCACAAGACTCTCTCTTTATAATTCACATATATGAAATACTCCATATTATATCCAGTATAGCAGATTATAAGACTTCTGTTATTCAAATGTACTTATTTCTTACAGATTTCATCTGAAGGGTGAATGAAACAGGATGAATACTCTTTGACAATTTTTTAGTTTTGTTTTTAGGCTTTAAATCATACAATTACCAGACAACCATTAGCATATCGTCATGATCTGTGAAGTAATACTTGTGTTAATTATCACAATCACAGACATTTCTATATTTCCTGTTTGCTCAATCGTTCAATTTATAAATAACATATATTTTTTATATATGACACCATCACTACCGAGTCTACACTGTATGTTCTGTAATTCACTTGTGGCAATCACCATGATACAAGTTCAGGTTGTCTTCACTGGATTCTCACATATCTGTGTCATCTCCAGTTCTGAGAAGCAAAACCTCTTCAGGTAATCTGCTTGGTTTTCTCCTGACTGTGATTATTCCTTTATTAGCTGATACTTACACAATTGAGTCCATTTCTCATCTTAAGTCTATAAAATGTTTGATGCTTCATAACAATTCATGAACTTAAGGAAGTAAATCATTTCTGATCATTTCTCTTTTTTGATCTATAGAAATTCAGACAAATGTGTATGTATTTAATCAGATAGACATTAATCAGGCAAACAAGCCCTTCCTCACAGCATAAAAGACATAGAACATGCTAAAAATATATATACTGACAGGCAGGCTGGAAAAGCAGTAAGACAGAAAATCTGGTGTGAATGGAATAGGAGCTGGAATGCAAACATCTTAATACAAGAGTTATATAATATACCAAACCCAGTACAGATACATATTGCAGATAGTGCACTTGAAAAGAAGGCAAAATGCAGTGTGAATAAGGTTATCAAAATAGGTATGACATATCAGTCTTAACCCTTTCAAGAACAAGCCATTTTTCATCTTCATGACCAGGTCTAACTTAGCAAATCTGATATGTCACTTTATGTGCTATTAACTTTGGAACGCTTTTACTTATACAAGCCATTCTGAGAAAATTTTCTCGTGAAAAATTGTACTTCATGTTAGTGGTAAATTTGGGTCGGTATGTTTTACCTTTATGCTATAAAAAATCCCAAATTTACAGAAAATTTGGAAAAAAAAATAATTGTCTAAATTTTTATTTCTACGCCTTAAAGGCAGATAGTGATACCTCATTAGATAGTTTTTACTTAAGATTCCCTATATGTCTTCTTTATGTTGGTATCATTTTGAAAATTACATTAGAATTTTTTAGGACTTTAAAAGGCTTATAATTTAAGAAGCAATTTTTAAATGTTCTATAAAATTTTCATAACCAACCTTTTTCAAGGACCAGTTCAGTTCTGGAGTAACTTTGAGGTGCTTATATAATAGAAACCACCCATAAATTACCTCATTTTAGAAATTACATTCCTAAAATTATTCAAAACTGGTTTTATAAACTGTTAATCCTTTAGGTGTTCCACAAAAATTAAAGGAAAATTGAGGTGAAATGTAAATTTTTTTGTTTTGTGCAGATTTTAATTTTAATCCAAATTGTCCTATAACATAGCAAGGGTTAACAGCAAAACAAACCTCAACATTTATTACACTGATTCTGCAGTTTACACAAACACTCCATTTATGTTCGTAAAAAGCTGTATGGGAACATGGCAGGGTTCAGAAGGAAAGGAGCAACATATGGTTTTTGGAGGGCAGATTTTGCTGGAACGGCTTTTGGGTGTCATGTCATATTTAAAAGCACAGTAGGGCACCCTACAGTAGAAACTCCCAAAAAGTGACCCTATTTTGGAAACTACACCCCTAAAATAACTAATTGAGGGGTTTACTGACCAGTTTTACCTCAATGGCGTTTCATAATATTTAGAAACACTTGGCTATGAAAATGAAAAATTATATTTTTTTGCAAGAAAAAATCGCTTAAGGCCAAATTTTTCACTTTAACATGGGATAACAGGAACAAATTCACCCCATCATTTGTTACCCATTTTCTCCTGAATATGGCAACACCCCATATGTGGTCATTAACTGCTGTATGAGCAGACGGCAGAATTCAAAAGGAAAGGAGAGGCATCTGCATTTTCTAACATGGAATTAGCTGAAATAGATTTTAACCACTTCCCGCAACACTAACGCCGAAAGGCGTCATTGCTACGGCGCTCTCAGGCTACACTAACGCCGATTGGCGTCATCTCGTGTGAGCTGAGATTTCCTGTGAACGTGCGCACACAGGCGTGCGCGTTCACAGGATCGGAAGGTAAGCGAGTGGATCTACAGCCTGCCAGCGGCTATCGTTCGCTGGCAGGCTGTAGATGCGATTTTTTTAACCCCTAACAGGTATATTAGACACTGTTTTGATAACAGCGTCTAATATACCTGCTACCTGGTCCTCTGGTGGTCCCTTTTGCTTGGATCGACCACCAGAGGACACAGGCAGCTCAGTAATAAGTAGCACCAAACACCACTACACTACACCCCCCGTCGCTTATTAACCCCTTATTAACCCCTGTTCACCCCATATAGACTCCCTGATCACCCCCCTGTCATTGATCACCCCCCTGTCATTGATCACCCCCCTGTAAGGCTCCATTCAGACGTCCATATGTTTTTTACGGATCCAAAGATCCATGGATCGGATCCGCAAAACACATACGGACGTCTGAATGGAGCCATACAGGGGGGTGATCAATGACAGGGGGGTGATCACCCCATATAGACTCCCTGATCACCCCCCTGTCATTGATCACCCCCCTATAAGGCTCCATTCAGACGTCCGTATGTTTTTTACGTATCCACGAATACATGGATCGGATCCGCAAAACACATACGGACGTCTGAATGGAGCCTTACAGGGGGGTGATCACCCCATATAGACTCCCTGATCACCCCCCTGTCATTGATCACCCCCTTGTAAGGCTGGCTCCATTCAGAGGTCCGTATGTGTTTTGCGGATCCCCGGAGCCATGGATCGGATCCGCAAAACACATACGGAAGTCTGAATGGAGCCTTACAGGGGGGTGATCAATGACAGGGGGGTCATCACCCCATATAGATTCCCTGATCACCCCCCTGTCATTGATCAACCCCCTGTCATTGATCACCACCCTGTAAGGCTCCATTTAGACGTCCGTATGTGTTTTGCGGATCCGATCCATGTATCCGTGGATCCGTAAAAAACATATAGTCGTCTGAATGGAGCCTTTCAGGGGGGTGATCAATGACAGAGGGGTGATCAGTGACAGGGGGGTGATCACCCCATATACACTCCTTGATCACCCCCCTGTCATTGATCACCCCCCTGTAAGGCTCCATTCAGACATTTTTTTGGCCCAAGTCTCATATTCCACTAACTTGTGTCAAAAAATAAAATCATACCCCTCACGGAATCCAAATGCGTAAAATTTTTTAGACATTTATATTCCAGACTTCTTCTCACGCTTTAGGGCCCCTAAAATGCCAGGGCAGTATAAATACCCCATATGTGACCCCATTTCGGAAAGAAGACACCCCAAGGTATTCCGTGAGGGGCATATTGAGTCCATGAAAGATTGAAATTTTTGTCCCAAGTTAGCGGAAAGGGAGACTTTGTAAGAAAAAACAAAAACAAATCAATTTCCACTAACTTGTGCAAAAAAAATTTTTTTCTATGATCTCGCCATGCCCCTCATTGAATACCTTGGGGTGTCTTCTTTCCAAAATGGGGTCACATGTGGGGTATTTATACTGCCCTGGCATTTTAGGGGCCCTAAAGCGTGAGAAGAAGTCTGGGATCCAAAAGTCTAAAAATGCCCGCCTAAAAGGAATTTGGGCCCCTTTGCGCATCTAGGCTGCAAAAAAATTTCACACATCTGGTATCGCCGTACTCAGAAGTTGGGCAATGTGTTTTGGGGTGTCATTTTACATATACCCATGCTGGGTGAGATAAATATCTTGGTCAAATGCCAACTTTGTATAAAAAAATGGGAAAAGTTGTCTTTTGCCGAGATATTTCTCTCACCCAGCATGGGTATATGTAAAATGACGCCCCAAAACACATTGCCCTACTTCTGAGTACGGCGATACCAGATGTGTGACACTTTTTTGCAGCCTAGGTGGGCAAAGGGGCCCACATTCCAAAGAGCACCTTTAGGATTTCACAGGTCATTTTTTACACATTTTGATTTCAAACTACTTCCCACACATTAGGGCCCCTAAATTGCCAGGGCAGTATAACTACCCCACAAGTGACCCCATTTTGGAAAGAAGACACCCCAAGGTATTCCGTGAGGGGCATGGCGAGTTCCTAGAATGTTTTATTTTTTGTCACAAGTTAGCGGAAAATGATGATTTTTTATTTTTTTATTTTTTTCTTACAAAGTCTCATATTCCACTAACTTGTGACAAAAAATAAAAAATTCCATAAACTCACTATGCCCATCACAAAATACCTTAGGGTGTCTTCTTTCCAAAATGGGGTCACTTGTGGGGTAGTTATACTGCCCTGGCATTCTAGGGGCCCAAATGTGTGGTAAGTAGTTTGAAATCAAAATCTGTAAAAAATGGCCAGTGAAATCCTAAAGGTGCTCTTTGGAATGTGGGCCCATTTGCCCACCTAGGCTGCAAAAAATTGTCACACATCTGGTATCGCCGTACTCAGGAGAAGTTGGGCAATGTGTTTTGGGGTGTCATTTTACATATACCCATGCTGGGTGAGAGAAATATCTCGGCAAAAGACAACTTTTCCCATTTTTTTTATACAAAGTTGGCATTTGACCGAGATATTTATCTCACCCAGCATAGGTATATGTAAAATGACACCCCAAAACACATTGCCCAACTTCTCCTGAGTACGGCGATACCAGATGTGTGACATTTTTTTGCAGCCTAGGTGGGCAAAGGGGCCCACATTCCAAAGAGCACCTTTAGGATTTCACAGGTCATTTTTTACACATTTTGATTTCAAACTACTTACCACACATAAGGGCCCCTAAAATGCCAGGGCAGTATAACTACCCCACAAGTGACCCCATTTTGGAAAGAAGACACCCTAAGGTATTTCGTGATGGGCATAGTGCATTCATGGAATTTTTTATTTTTTGTCACAAGTTAGTGGAATATGAGACTTTGTAAGAAAAAAGATAAATAAAAAAAATCATAATTTTCCGCTAACTTGTGACAAAAAATAAAAAGTTCTATGAACTCACTATAGCCATCAGTGAATACCTTAGGGTGTCTACTTTCCGAAATGGGGTCATTTTTACCCAAACATTTTTTTTTATCAAAGACATGTAGAAAAATAAATTTAGAGAAAAATTTATATATGGATGTCGTTTTAAAAAAAAAAAATTACAACTGAAAGTGAAAAATGTCATTTTTTTGCAAACAAATCGGTAAATTTCGATTAATAACAAAAAAAGTAAAAATGTCAGCAGCAATGAAATACCACCAAATGAAAGCTCTATTAGTGAGAAGAAAAGGAGGTAAAATTCATTTGGGTGGTAAGTTGCATGACCGAGCAATAAACCGCTAAAGTTGTGGAGTGCCGATTTGTAAAAAAACTAGGGGGGTCACTAGGGGGGTATAAACCTGTGGTCCTTAAGTGGTTAAGGGCCTTAACGTTTTTATTTTATAGTTGACTGAGCTGTATTGGGGCTAATTTTTTGCTAGATGGGCTATAGTTTCTAATAGTAACATTTTGATTGCTTTTAATTTCATTTTTATGTGGTTAAGTGGGCTAATATTGCAATTCTGCCAGTGTTTTTTTTTATGGGGTTCTCCATGTGGTATATTCTATAAGATACTTTTATTCTATGGGTTGATATGGTTATGGTGATACCAAATTTATATTGTTTTATTCATGGTATACCACTTTTATATCATAAAATCACCTTTTATTTTTTTATTTTTTTTTGCATCATCGAATCAAAGACCCCTAACTTTTAGATTTTTACGTCAATGTAGCTTTGTGAAACTTAGTTTTTTTTTTTTGCAGGACTGGCTTTAATTTTTACTGGTACAATTTTGGGGTCCATATGACTTTTTGACAGATTGTTAATCCATTTTTTAGGAGGTGAAGTGGGCAAAAATTGCATTTCTGTCAGTGCTTTTTTTGGGGGGGGTTCTCCATGTGGTATATTTGATATGATACTTTTATTCTGTCGGTTGATAGGGTTATGGCGACACCAAATTTGGATTGTTTATTTTAATGTTCTATAACTTTTATCATAAAATCACTTTTTGTTAAACTGTTTTTTTGCATCACCAAAATCTAAGACCCATAACTTATTTATTTTTCTATCAACATGGTTGTATGAGGGCTTATTTTTTGCTTGATGGACTGTAGTTTTTATTGCTATTGTTTTTGGGATGCATATGACTTTTTGATCACTTTATATTGAATTGTTATGCGAGGCAAAAAAAAAAGCAATTCCATCATTGTTTTTAATTTTTATTTTGTACGGCGTTTACCACGCAGAATTAGTACCATGATCTTTTTATAGATCAGGTCATTATGAATGTGGCAATACCAATTATGTATAGTTTATTTTTTATTTTTTCATTTTTTAATCTCTTATAAATGAGAAGATATAGGAAAAGGCAATTGTTTATTTTTAATTTACTTTTTTTTACTTTATTTTTTAAATTTTTTATTTTCACTTTTTTATCAAGTCCCACTTGAATCTTGAAGATCGAGTGGGGCTGATGGCTATACTATACTTTGCAATGCTCTATGTTCTATATTTTGATTTCTATATAGTATGTTCTACATTCTGCTTTTTTCACGCAGCTCTGGCCCCATAGAAGTGAATGGGGCTTCAGTGAAAAACACATCGCATCTGCAAGCAAGTGAGGATGCAACGTGTTTTTCACTGATGGTTGCTAAGAGATGTTGTTTGTAAACCTTCAGTTTTTTATCACGCGCATGAAAAATGCATCAAAACGCATTGCACCTACGCAAAAAAAATCTGAACAACTGACTGCAATTGTAGACAAAACTGACTGAACTTGCTTGCAAAATGGTGCACGTTTCACAGAATGCACCCTGAACGCATCCGGAGCCAATCCGCCACGCTTGTGTGAAAGAGGCCTTAGGGCTCTTTCACACGAGCGGATGCCATGCGGGTAATCTGCTGCGTGAAAGCGAGCCAACCCCTGTTTCGGACAGCAGAGACACAGAGCACTAACATGATTGATAATGCCTCTCTATTACATTTTTGCTACAAAATCACAGTGACAACTTTATCTCACTGTGATTTTGTAGTAAAAAGATCACAGAGAATCATGTTAATGCTCCGTGTCTTTGCTGTCCGTAACAGGGCTTGGCTCTCTTTCCTTTCACACAGTGGATTACCCGCATGGCATCTGCTCGTGTGAAAGAGGCCTTACAGGGTTTGATGTATTTACATGTATTACATCTGTTGTGACCACATTTATATAGGCCTTTGCATGTGAGCCAATGTTCTGCATTTTTGACAATGTGACTGTTTGGAGACACATACATGGAGGGAGCTAAAGGATTACCTAGTGTAACTGCCCGTTTGGCTTAATATTTTTTAAGGAGATGAACAATCTGATCATATTCTAAAGAATAATTGGTAGAAAAGGTAACTAAATCAGAATTACGATTAGTAGTGTTACATTTTTTGGGGGGGAATTTTTTTGTGACAATGCCATCTCTGAGTAAAGAGTCTCTATTTTTGGTGATTACAATATTTTTGACACAATTGAGAGACCAAATGGGATAGCCTCTTTATTTGAGGCGATTATGAATGATGACACATTCCTTGTGAAAATCCTTGATGTCTGAACAGACACTTAACGCCCTGTTGTACTCCCCTGTCGGGATGCTGCGAATTGTGTGATTGGGATGGCAGATGCTTGCGGCCAAAATAGTGTCACATGCTGTAGGTTTTCGACACAACTTGGTAATAACCCGATAATGACAAGAATCTCCAATCAGGGAACCAGAAACAAAATTTCATATGGGTGGTTATTGTAGGTAAAAATAATTAAAAACGTATTGTTATTTAAACATTCAATAAAGCCTGCCACGGACGCCACATGGCTGCCCCAGGAACAATTAAAAATTAAACATCTTTATGATTTAAATATATTTATGTAACAAAATGAAAAATAATGTATGTAATTAAAATCACATATCTAATAAACCATACTATAACATGATTGCACATCACAAAACTCATAACCCGCAAAATGAAGTAAAAAAGTAATAAAAATGTTGCATGTACCCCCAAAGAAGTACCAATGGAGACAGTAACATGTCCCAGAAAAACAAGCTTTCATGCAGCTGGATTTGTAAAAAAGTAAAAATGTTTTGGCCGTTGAAGGCAAGGATGCAAAAAAAGATGTACAATTTTTTTTTAATGTTCCAAAATTTAAAAAAGTAACAAAAAATTTATGTTCGGTATTTTTATAATTGAACTGACCCAAAAAATCTAGTTATTATATTACTAATGGCATAACGATGATGGAATCACTGTTTTGTTATCTCTTTCGAAATCTGAAGATGGAATAGAAAAAAAAGGGTCCCTACAAAACAAATGCAAATAAAAGACTTGAAAAATCATAAAAATTTTGCCAAGCAAGAATGTGTAGATGAGGCAGCGCCTTGTGTATCGTCTACAACATTCACAGAGACATGTGATTGTCCACACAACAAGAGTGAGAGATCCTCACCTGGACATTAGCCTCACAATGACAACTACTCCAGTCATTCAGATGGTGATTGTGCTCCCCACACATAACATCGCAAGGGATTAGGAGTAAAATACAAAAATTAAACGTGCAAGTAATCTCACCCGACTATACACTACTGCATTTTGTACATTCATTTGGTTGTATTTTTTTTTGGGGGGGGGGGTCTGAAATTAGTTTATAATCATTTTTATTGATATTTTTTGGTTATACATATTTGAGTCTTGATTTTTTTGGGGCACCTAAAATGCTCCAAAAGTGGAATTAAAACCCACAATAATATCCCAATGTTTGTTGTGTTTACCACTTCCCGACATCCGTCATCTACAGTTGCAAGAAAAAGTATGTGAACCCTTTGGAATTATATGTATTTCTGCACAAATTGGTCATAAAATATGATCTGATCTTCATCTAAGTCACAACAATAGACAATCACAGTCTGCTTAAACTAATAACACACAAAGAATTAAATGCTACCATGTTTTTATTGAACACACCATGCAAACATTCACAGTGCAGGTGGAAAAAGTATGTGAACCCCTAGACTAATGACATATCCAAGAGCTAATTGGAGTAAGGTGTCAGCCAACTGGAGTCCAATCAATGAGATGAGATTGGAGGTGTTGGTTACAGCTGCCCTGCCCTATAAAAAACACACACCAGTTCTGGGTATTCTTTTCACAAGAAGCATTGCCTGATGTGAATGATGCCTCACATAAAAGAGCCCTCAGAAGACCTACGATTAAGATTTGTTGACTTGCATAAAGCTGGAAAGGGTTATAAAAGTATCTCCAAAAGCCTTGCTGTTTATCAGTCCACGGTAAGACAAATTGTCTATAAATGGAGAAAGTTCAGCACTGCTGCTACTCTCCCTAGGAGTGGCTGTCCTGTAAAGATGACTGCAAGAGCACAGCGCAGACTGCTCAATGAGGTGAAGAAGAATCCTAGAGTGTCAGCTAAAGACTTACAAAAGTCTCTGGCATATGCTAACATCCCTGTTAGCGAATCTACGATACGTAAAACACTAAACCAGAATGGATTTCATGGGAGGATACCACAGAGGAAGTCACTGCTATCCAAATAAACATTGCTGCACGTTTACAGTTTGCACACGAGCACCTGGATGTTCCACAGCAGTACTGGCAAAATATTCTGTGGACAGATGAAACCAAAGTTGAGTTGTTTGGAAGAAACACACAACACTATGTGTGGAGAAAAAGAGGCACAGCACACCAACATCAAAACCTCATCCCAACTGTGAAATATAGTGGTGGGGGCATCATGGTTTGGGGCTGCTTTGCTGCATCAGGGCCTGGACGGATTGCTATCATCGAAGGAAAAATGAATTCCCAAGTTTATCAAGACATTTTGCAGGAGAACTTAAGGCCATCTATCCACCAGCTGAAGCTCAACAGAAGATGGGTGTTGCAACAGGACAACGACCAAAAGCATAGAAGTAAATCAACAACAGAATGGCTTAAACAGAAGAAAATACGCCTTCTGGAGTGGCCCAGTCATAGTCCTGACCTCAACCCGATTGAGATGCTGTGGCATGACCTCAAGAAAGCGATTCACACCAGACATCCCAAGAATATTGCTGAACTGAAACAGTTCTGTAAAGAGGAATGGTCAATAATTACTCCTGACCGTTGTGCACGTCTGATCTGCAACTACAGGAAATGTTTGATTGAAGTTATTGCTGCCAAAGGAGGTTCAACCAGTTATTAAATCCAAAGGTTCACATACTTTTTCCACCTGCACTGTGAATGTTTACATGGTGTGTTCAATAAAACATGGTAACATTTAATTATTTGTGTGTTATTAGTTTAAGCAGACTGTGATTGTCTATTGTTGTGACTTAGATGAAGATCAGATCACATTTTATGACCAATTTGTGCAGAAATCCATATAATTCCAAAGGGTTCACATACCTTTTCTTGCAACTGTATGTAAGGCGAAGTTTGGGTTTAAAAAATTGACATCTACTGAGGTACTTAGTGGGCACTATAGACACCAAGTGGCACCCAGTCGCAGAGTGTGTGAATGGTGATAACATCGATCATGAACTTTTAACCCTTCGCATGTCATGGTGATTTGTGGTATAAAATAAGTTTTAAAGGGGTTGTCTCACTTCAGCAAATGGCATTTGTCATGTAGACAAGTTTAATACAAGGCACTTAGTCATGTATTGTAATTGTCCATATTGTTTCATTTGCTGGCTTGATTCACCACTTTGAATCTTTTTTTTAAATATTAAAAAAAACATGTTAAAATATAAATCCAGCTCAATTTTCACATTTTACAAATAAAAATAAGCAATAAAAAAAATATATATCATTTGTTTCACCACGTCCCAAAATGCCTGCATTATTAAAATACAAAAGCATTTATCCTGTATGGTGAACGGCGTAATGGAGAAAAAAAAGGACAATTCACAATTTTTGGATTAAATTTTACTAAAACAGGCACCACAAAAACAGCCAAGGGTATGAATACAATCAAATGTAATGAAACTAAAAAAAAGTTTGCACCAAAGTAAGTTGCACACCATGGATAGAATTCTAAATCGGTATAAGCTGTATTAGACCAACATAATTAAAAACAATTAAAACAGTATAAGATACCGGGGTGTCCCTAAGCATAATAAAAAAACAAGGAAACCACCCACGGCATGCACTGACCTTAAAGGTTGAAAAATTCTTAGGAGATCACAATTCATGAATATGTCAAGATTTGCAAAACTGTGCACCTAAAAAGCAATATGAAACAGTCAACACATGAGGAAAAATCACATAAAACATTCTGTATCCCAAAAAAATGAACACTAATTCATAAATGTGACATCACATGAAGTAAAGTGCATAATGTACATATATAAAGGATAGATACATGAATAGGCATACATGCAACCTTCAAGAATATATGATGATTAGAAACACTGTGTGAAAAGAGCCAATACATATCACAGCCCTCACATGCAGCTTCCTCAGGGGTAAAGAAGGAAGATGAAATGGCATCCATTATGTAACCCAAAAATAAAGAGCTAATTAACAAACAGGTAGAGAGATCACTTAGTGCACATGTCTGTAATGGCGGTATTCGGCGTGTAGAAAAGACCTCTATGCATGTTCGGGATGATGCGCTAAAGGCAGAAAGGAGGTACCGTGGGAAAATCCCAATGATAAAAGAATGGACATGTGCTATAGATGATCAAGTTTTAAGCATATATCAAATGCTGAAGCCCTAAGAGAAAAACAATAAAAGTGGCATTTGATTCAAGGGAACCTCCGAACCTGTCAGAAATGATGCGCTGGAGTACAGGAGGATTTCAATGAAACAATATTAATGTTGAAGTTACCACATGTGCTGTAAACAGATACCAAGTGCTGGTGCGCAGGAGCAAAGGAATAAAATATCTCTAAATGTAGGTAAATATATATGAGTAACATATTTCATGCCAAAGTTGAAAATAGAAAAGAGTCAGAGAAAAAGTGAAACTGAATGACGCATCCACAATCAAAAATCAGGAATGAGATTCCGTCAATAGAGAGCAAAATACATGGCGCCTGTGTGAAAGAGTAAAGGACTTGATAAGTGTGGAAATACCGTAAATTTAGGCCAATTCTCAATAGTAACAAGACATAATAGGAATAGATATAAAATACTTGTGTAACTCCATATCTCACTATCAAAGGAAATGAATATCTGCCCACACAAACCATAACTTCTGCTCAACACAAAGAACTAATTAGCAATCAATGACTATTGTGAGGAAGGAGCCCTCACCTCCCCACAGTTTAGAAAAAAATATGAAATTATTTACAAAAAAGAATCCATCATTAACAATACTGTTAATAAATCCATCTAGGTTCATAATCAATATTGTTGATTGGTCATCAGGGATGAAGAGTGAAACCAATATTAGTATATTTATATTGTTCTCTGTCATTTTGAAAAAAAATAGAAACAGGGGGTTTGGGAGCTAACATCTGAATGAAATGTAAAGTCTTTAAGACCCTGAATAGTGTTAAGCAAATCGTGACGGTATGCAGGATATGTCCGCAGAATTTGAAGCAGAAGGAAGCTGTTATTTCTTCCCTTCATCTATGGCTCCTGATGCATCTCCTCGGCACGTGTTTCACCAGCAAACGATGACTGGGGCGATTGCAAAAACAGTATGCATGCACTTATACAACGGCGCAGAAGTTGAACATGCACCATAAAACAGCGCAGAAGTTGAACATGCACCTTGCCAAATTGCTGGTACTACAGTTCCTCTCTTTCGATATTGTGCACTCTGAACATTTCAGAGAACTGATGGCTTGAACCCACCCAATGATACAATTTTAGTTTGTAGCACCTTACAATCCACAACCAGCAGTGAGCCACCCCATTTCATTTACTATTACAAAGAGACATTACTCTGACAATATTAACTTATTTTAAAATGTATTATGAAGGAAGATTGACAGAAAAAAAGAAAGAACATATCATAAGTTAGCAAATCCTACAATGGAGCTCCACGCCTTTCATAATTCATAGGATCTAAACATTACAATGACTTCTGACTTGTCAGATTTTTTATGTACTACAATATCCAATTTTATGACACCTTTTCCTCATACTATGCATACAAATGGTTCCTTCTTCATGTGAATTTTTAAATGTTTCAAAAGATGTGATTTATGAGTAAAAAAATTCCTACATTCTATACATGCAAACGGTTTCTCTCCTATGTGAATTCTCTGATGTCGAATTTTATATTTGACTAAAACACTACTCACATTCAGGACATGAAAATGGCTTTTCTACTGTGTGAATTGTCTGATGTCAAACAAGATCTGTTTTATGACTAAAACACTTCTCACAATTAGGACATGAAAATGGCTTCTCTCCTGTGTGAGTTCTCTGATGTCGTATAAGATGTGATTTCAGGCTAAAACACTTCTTACATTCAGAACATAAATATGGTTTGTCTTCTGTGTGAGTTTTCTAATGTTCTACAAGATTTGTTTTCTGACTGAACTCTTATCACATTCAGGACATTTAAATGTCTTTTCCCCTGTGTGAAGGCTCAGATGTTTAACAAAACCTGACTTCTAAATAAAACACTTCTCACATTCAGGACATGAAAATGGCTTCTCTCCTGTGTGAATTCTCTGTTGTCCAACAAGATATGATTTCCGACTAAAGCACTTCTTACATCCAGGACATGAAAATGGCTTTTCTACTGTGTGAATTGTCTGATGTCAAACAAGATCTGTTTTATGACTAAAACACTTCTCACATTCAGGTCATGAAAATGGCTTCTCTCCTGTGTGAGTTCTCTGATGTCGTATAAGATGTGATTTCAGGCTAAAACACTTCTTATATTCAGGACATAAATATGGTTTCTCTTCTGTGTGAATTTTCTGATGTTCTACAAGATTTGTTTTCTAACTGAACTCTTATCACATTCAGGACATTTAAATGTATTTTCCACTGTGTGAAGGCTCAGATGTTTAACAAAACCTGACTTCTAAATAAAACACATTCAGGACATGAAAATGGCTTCTCTCCTGTGTGAATTCTCTGTTGTCCAACAAGATATGATTTACGACTTAAGCACTTCTTACATCCAAGACATGAAAATGGCTTCTCTTCTGTGTGAATTCTCTGATGTCGGACAAGATCTGCTTTCTGACTAAAACACTTCTCACATTCAGGACATGAATATAGTTTCTCTTCTGTGTGAATTCTCTGATGTCGAATAAGATGTGATTTCTGACTAAAACATTTCTCACATTCAGAACATGAAAATGGTTTCTCTTCTGTGTGAATTCTCTGATGTCGGACAAGATCTGATTTTCGACTAAAACACTTCGCACATTCAGTACATGAAAATGGCTTTTCTACTGTGTGAATTATCTGATGTCCAACAAGATGTGATTTCATACTAAAGCACTTCTCACATTCAAGACATGAAAATGGCTTCTCTCCTGTGTGAATTCTCTGATGCAAAACAAGATATGATTTTTGGCTAAAACATTTCTCACATTCAGGACATGAAAATGGTTTCTCTTCACCCAGTCTGTTTTTAGTTCTATTACTGACAAGTCACACATGATTATCTTCTACTTCATAAGAGGAAGAGAAAATATATTTTTAGTAGCCTCTTATCCTGTCCTCACCTGGAGAAAGAAGAAAAGATTTATGAGATAAAATGTCCTTATTTTCCTTTCTACTAATTAATTAATGCTACAAATATATAAATATATGTAACCTGCTTCCTTACACTTATCACTGCTGACATCCCCCAACGAAGCTCCACATTTTATCAGTCATACACAAAGATAAGAGCTCCATGCTACACCAGGTCATTACACACCTCTTCTTGAATAGTCTTGTATTAAGTCTCCTTGGATGTCACATTCAGGGACATATGGTCCTCTGTTTATTTTTGTGCTTTACCTCTTTAGCACTTTGGATGGCTATTAATCCTGCAGACCAGTCTATACCATTGTGTTGATATAATTTTTTTTTTTTTGCACTGTAATATTATTTCTTTATGAACTTTATACTTTGGCCCATATACTATGTAGCATTATCCCGGGCTATTACCATGATACAAAACTTGATTAGATTTTATCAGTCCCTTGTCAGTTTATTTTCATCTTTTTAAGAGTTTACTTATTTAATAAATCTAAAACCAGACAATCCTGTCTCTCTGTCTATCAGGGAGGTGCTGGTAGTTTATAAACTGGCGACACTATTGATAATTAAAACTTTTATTATATTTTCTATACACCCACATACCCAAGTCTATTTTTGTGACAATTCTATAATGTATTTGTTATATAACATATAATGGGAGAATTTGTTTCTTTACCCAATTCTTTATCCTTTCATTTCTATGCATGAAACTTTACTTGATATTTATCTCCCCAAGAGACCAAATGTCCCTGTAATACAATATTAGGGTTAGGGTTTTCATTACCTTATAGAGAACAGTATTGTCTGCAAATTTTAAAGTTCTCCTCTATAATCCCCCTACAAAATGATTACTTAATATGATAAAAAATAGAAGTTAATCCTGACCTCTAAAGCACCCTACATGTATCTAAGACACAATCAGTCACCATGTGCTTTCAAGGCTATGATGATGCTCTGTGGTGTGTTTTCAATACACATGATGTAAGCAATGCAAAAATTCCGGAAAAAACTGACATGTGGACCCCAAATCACATTAACGTATTAAATAATCCTTAACTGGTACTTACACCCCAATAACCCCTTGGGTACTGAAACATGGACCACATTATGCCTTAAGGACTAAACTCTCCCTAATAACATTAACCTTCATTCTGAATTTGTGTTTTTACAATAAGCTGATTCCTGGGTGTAATTAGATCTGTACAGCATTTTACACATTGTATATCATATTGTACAAATCCCAAAGGATCTGATGGAAACTAATAAAAATGTTAAAACTAATAGTAGTAAAGTAATGTACAGTCAGTGTAAAAAATATCAAATTCCTCTGAGTCTTACAGAAGTCAACATATGGAAATTAACTGATACAATTTACTCGAAAATCTGCAGAAACACAGCAACCATGTAATATACGTGAGTAACATCATTTTTTCTGTTCATTTCTACTATATTCCCTTCATCTCCTTATTATATAATTACACATTAGAAGAAGGCCCCCAAATAGGACATGATCTCAAGAAGTAATTTATAGAAGTCATAAGAGCACATAATAACATCAAAAGGCAATGTTTTGTGCTCCACCATCCTCTACACTATGCACTGTTTACAATATGTTTTATGTGTACTGACCTGTATTATATCTCTAGTTAGGGGAGCAGATAACGATATCTATAGAGAAAATGATATGAGAGTTAATTACAGATTTTTAGCCCTGTCAGTAAAACTCTTTCACAAAATTAGTATATAGTTTGTATAGTGGCTCTACTATCTCATTTAACTATGGTAGGGATGCTTACTTTAAAAATGACTCACCCAGTCACTGAGGTAATAAATTATAGTTCAAAATTCATAAATCACATCTAAAACCAATTGGATACAAAAAGGTCAGTAAAAATTGCTAATTATTTCACACATAAGACAAAAAAAACTTAAAAATATATATTTGCTTATAAAAATGTTGTACTACACAATGGCAATATTAAAATGTACAAATAATGTCCAGTCGACGTCCACTTAAATCTTTGCCTTTCATAAATAAGTGAAAAATCCAAAAAGGTTCAAACTAATCAATAGGATGCGATTATTCATATATTAAATCCAATACATATATAGAAGTGTCATTTATAGATAAATAAAAAGGAATATGATGAGTTAAAAATGGACAATGTGAACGGGTAATGGTGGGTGGTTGCGGTCACTAGTTACTACCCACCATTACCTGTTCAGATTGTCCATCTAATTGCGATATCTAAAAAAGGATTGCAGGACAAACTAAAAAGATTTCCTCTCACGCTTTATTCAACACCCACCCGAGGCATCACGTGACAGAAAGAGAATCACAAGCTCCGACACAAGAGTCACGTGACGGAGTATCACGTGAAACGCCAGTTTCACCGCGGGAGCGAAGGAACACAACCGCTACACAGAGAGCCGACACACACAGGCCTCACATCAATACGAGGGTGAGTGTATCTACACCACGAGGGACGCCTCTGGTGTAGACATTGAAGCAACTATAAAGTGAGTAGAAACATATACAGTACAGGCCAAAAGTTTGGACACACCTTCTCATTCAAAGAGTTTTCTTTATTTTCACTATGAAGGCATCAAAACTATGAATTAAAACATGTGGAATTATATACATAACAAACAAGTGTAAAACAACTGAAAATATGTCATATTCTAGGTTCTTCAAAGTAGCCACCTTTTCCTTTGATTACTGCTTTGCACACTCTTGGCATTCTCTTGATGAGCTTCAAGAGGTAGTCCCTTGAAATGGTCTTCCAACAGTCTTGAAGGAGTTCCCAGAGATGCTTAGCACTTGTTGGCCCTTTTGCCTTCACTTTGCGGTCCAGCTCACCCCAAACCATCTCGATTGGGTTCAGGTCCGGTGACTGTGGAGACCAGGTCATCTGGCGCAGCAGCCAATCACTCTCCTTCATGGTCAAATAGCCCTTACTTTCAAAGTTTTTCCCAATTTTTCGGCTGACTGACTGACCTTCATTTCTTAAAGTAATGATGGCCACTCGTTTTTCTTTACTTAGCTGCTTTTTTCTTGCCATAATACAATTTCTAACAGTCTATTCAGTAGGACTATCAGCTGTGTATCCACCTGACTTCTCCTCAACGCAACTGATGGTCCCAACCCCATTTATAAGGCAAGAAATCTCACTTATTAAACCTGACAGGGCACACCTGTGAAGTGAAAACCATTTCAGGGGACTACCTCTTGAAGCTCATCAAGAGAATGCCAAGAGTGTGCAAAGCAGTAATCAAAGCAAAAGGTGGCTACTTTGAAGAACCTAGAATATGACATATTTTCAGTTGTTTCACACTTGTTTGTTATGTATATAATTCCACATGTGTTAATTCATAGTTTTGATGCCTTCAGTGTGAATCTACAATTTTCATAGTCATGAAAATAAAGAAAACTCTTTGAATGAGAATGTGTGTCCAAACTTTTGGTCTGTACTGTATATATATCTTTCTATATTTATGTATATCTGCAAGAAAAGGAAGGCACTTACAATTGAAAAAGAATCCTTCTTTCTTATATGCCAAGCGTATGAATGGACAGATCTTATCTTACAGTACCTCATACTACAGAATTTTTTATACAGCAAACCATGAAAGAGTGACACTACTATTATTTTATACCAGTTTATATGTATATATTTGACCTAATATATGAATTATCGCACCACATAGATTGGTTTTGAACTCATCATATTCCTTTTTATTTATCTATGAATGACACTGTATTGGACACTGTATTGGACACTTTATGTTTAATGGTTTATACTACCTACAGATATCCGGAGTTTCAATGGGTGCTAAATTTTCGCCTTCAGTGGCAAATGTGTTTATGTCATGGTGGGAAATGAATTTTTTATTTTCGGACCATAATTCATATCTAACATCTCTGAAATGGTATGGGCGCTTTATTGATGACATGTTGTGGGTTTGGCAGGGTGATGCAGAAGACTTGATAATATTTGTGGATTTTCTGAATGGTTGTATTCCATCGATAAAACTGACTATGACCAGCGATCCCACTTCAATTGTCTTTTTGGACTTAGTATTATCAGCTGATCATATGATCAAAAAAGTTGACACCTGTACCCATCGTAAGGTTACAGCTGGGAATACATTGCTTCATGCATCATCCTGCCATCCCCCACATGTGGCCAAGAATATACCCAAAGGGGAGATGTTGAGGGCACGTAGAAATTGCTCATCTTTCGATCTGTTTGAGAAGGAGGCATTTGACATTTCAACCAGGTTACAGATCAGGGGATATTCGAGAGAAAATATTCGAAAAGCCAAGGAATATGCAATTTCGGTGAACAGAGAGTCACTCATATTTACTCAAGCTAAGAATGCGAATAAAAAGAAAAGAAAAAATAGAGGAAAAAATGATAACACGCAGGTCCGCAATCGAAATTTGAGCAATCCTGCGACTTTTGTCACTAATTTTAGTGTAGAATATCCCCTTATCTGCAACATTTTACGTAGACATTTCCCGGTTATAGGTTTTGATGAGGGTTGGGGGGACATCGCGGAGACAGGTATTAGATGCATTGCAAAAAAAGCACCAACTGTAGGACAAAAAGTTAGTCCTAGTTTGTATATGGAAAACGCAGGGTGTGAACCAGTCTGGCTGAGCACGAAAGGAAACTTCAAATGTGGAAGCAAAAAATGCATTGGTTGCACATACATGTCAGTGAGTAAAGATATTGCATCTACATCGAACAATAGCATACACAAAATGCAGCAATATATCAACTGCAATACTGAATATGTAATCTATGTCATCACATGCCGTGCTTGTATGCTGCAATATGTGGGATGTACAATCAACCAGCTAAAAATAAGAATTCGGAAGCATCTGAGCGATATCCCACATGTTGCAACACGCAATGTCTCAGCGGCCACATCACACTTTGCGGTAGTACATAAGGGCGATACCTCTGCGTTTTGTGTGCAAGGAATTGAGAGAGTCACGGCTCCAATTAGAGGAGGAGACCGTAGGCAAAAATTGTACAGTCGTGAAACATACTGGATGTTTAATTTGGGAACATGTATACCTAGAGGATTGAATAGGAAACATGACATAACTTTACAATATAAATGAAGTATTTTTTATTTATTTTTTTCCTCTCTGAAACTGTGGATCACTTCCCACTTGATTGGGGTGTTTCTCTTAGTAATTAACAGGTCAGGAATACCTGATGCTGTTCTGGAGCATGGAAACTGATCAATCAAGTGGGAAGGGTTGTTCCTCACTGTGTATAAAAAGGAGATTTTAAGTTTGTTTAGTTGTCTTGATGAAGGGCTAAGATATAACAGCCCGAAACGCGTCACAGCATACTACTCTGCATTTGATGTCTGTTTTTAAAGAAGTGGAATAAAGAAGCCTTTTATTGTGAAGAGCTGGAATTCGTTTTCTTTTTTCACTGTATTGGACACTGTATTGGATTTAATATATGAATTATCGCATCCTATTGATCAGTTTGAACCTGTTTGGATTTTTTGCCTATTTATGAAAGGCAAAGATTTAAGTGGACGTCGACTGGAAATTATTTGTACATTTTAATATTGCCATTGTGGAGTACAACATTTTTATAAGCAAAAAATTTTTTTAAAGTTTTTTTTGTCTTATGTGTGAAATAAATAGCAAATTTAACTAACCTTTTTGTATCAAATTGGTTTTAGATGTGATTTGGATGGTAAGGGCTTGTTTATTTATGAATCTTTCACAAAATTATCTTCTTTCTGTCCAGCGATGGAAGTCAGGATCGGTGATTGTCCGTGTTCCCTGCACAGTTACAGATATGTACTTTCAAATGTATGGACACTGCCTTTACAATTACCTACAAACTACTGTGCGGACAATCACCAGTCACTGCTAGATATAATATAGTTGCCCCCACTGTCCATAAATATAATATAGTTGCCCCCAGTGTCCATACATATAATATAGTTGCCCCCAGTGTCCATACATATAATATAGTTGTCCCTAGTGTCCTTAGATATAATATAGTTGCCCCCAGTGTCCATAGATATAATATAGTTGCCCCCAGTGTCCATAGATATAATATAGTTGCCCCCAGTGTCCATACATATAATATAGTTGCCCCCAGTGTCCATACATATAATATAGTTTCCCCCAGTGTCCATAGATATAATATAGTTGCCCCAGTGTCCATACATATAATATAGTTGCCCCCAGTGTTCATACATATAATATAGTTGCCCCCAGTGTCCATAGATATAATATAGTTGCCCCCAGTGTCCATAGATATAATATAGTTGCCCCCAGTGTCCATACATATAATATAGTTGCCCCCAGTTTCCATAGATATAATATAGTTGCCCCCAGTGTCCATAGATATAATATAGTTGTCCCAGGTGTCAATACATATAATATAGTTGCCCCCAGTGTCCATAGATATAATATAGTTGCCCCCAGTGTCCATAGATATAATATAGTTGCCCCCAGTGTCCATAGATATGATATAGTTGCCCCCAGTTTCCATACATATAATATAGTTGCCCCCAGTGTCAATAGATATAATATAGTTGCCCCCAGTGTCAATACAAATAATATAGTTGCCCCAAGCGTACATAAAAATGCCCCCATTGAATTCACTATGAACCCCCTTTATTGCAGAATATTCAATAATCGTTGGTCGATTAGTGGGCCAGTAGATATTATACTTACAGTATCCCGTTCCTCCGACGTCCGTCCGCTGACTCCGCTGACTCGCTCGAACTGTTCGGATGCCCGCGCATGCACAGCTCTATCTATAACGCGGTGGATATACTGCGCATGCGCGGTCGTGCGCGTTCATGTAGTGGAGAGGCCGGCCGATAAATTTCTTAGCCTGTGGTGCGCAGGCGCGGCAAAAGGATGCGGCCGGCGAAAAGATGCCGTATTCATGGGACACCATTGAAACGTTTTTTTAAAAGACATATATAGGATTAAATGTTCAATGGGGAAAATAAATTAGGGTAAACCTATTTAATGAAGTGGGACAACCCCTTTAAGGAAGTAAATAATTTCTGATCATTTCTCTTATTTGATCTATAGAAATTCAGACAAATGTGTATGTATTTTATTAGATAGACATTAATCAGGCAAACAAGCCCTTCCTCACAGCATACAAGACATAGAACATGCTAAAAATATATATACTGACAGGCAGGCTGGAAAAGCAGTAAGACAGAAAATCTGGTGTGAATGGAATAGGAGCTGGAATGCAAACATCTTAATAAAAGAGTTATATAATATACCAAGCCCAGTACAGACACATATTGCAGATAGTGCACTTAAAAAGAAGGCAAAATGCAGTGTGAATAAGGTTATAAAAATAGGTATGACATATCAGTCTTAACCCTTTCAAGAACAAGCCATTTTTCATCTTCATGACCAGGTCTAATTTTGCAAATCTGATATATGTCACTTTAGGTGCTATTAACTTTGGAACGTTTTTACTTATACAAGCCATTCTGAGAAAAAATTCTCGTGACAAATTGTACTTTGGCTCCAGGAGAAGTATATGGTGGGCTTAGCATGCATGTTGGTACTTGCATCCCTGGATCCGATGAAAGCTGTAATGGCCCCGGACGGGGTTAAAAGCAGAGTGTGCTTGGCGTGCATGCTGACCTGCATTCCCTGGACTTTGTGTGGCTATCATGGCCCATAAACAGGTAGGAACTAGTGTTAGGGACCACTCCATATAGGCGACCTTGACGTGGTGAGTGGCTTATTACGCTTTGGCCAAAATGTACACCAATGCCTCATCCAGCAAAGAGGCAGGCCAGAATGCTGGTTGCAGAGTGCTATCACATTTGTATTTTGCGTTTGTATATGTATTTCGCCATAGTGATGTGCACCACATACAGGGTTGTGCTGACTCAATCACCCACATTTTTTCTTTGTAGTATATATTGGAGGCGTGGCGATCTCCATGCAGTCATGCACACCTGACCAGTCAATCTGTCCTGGAGGCTGGTTTTAAAGTCAGTATAAAACTGAGTCTGCTTATATAGAACCTACCAGTAGCCATTTGGCTCCAGGAGAAGTATATGGTGGGCTTAGCATGCATGTTGATACTTGCATCCCTGGATCCGATGAAAGCTGTAATGGCACCGGACGGGGTTAAAAGCAGAGTGTGCTTGGCGTGCATGCTGACCTGCATTCCCTGGACTTTGTGTGGCTATCATGGCCCATAAACAGGTAGGAACTAGTGTTAGGGACCACTCCATAGAGGCGACCTTGACGTGGTGAGTGGCTTATTACGCTTTGGCCAAAATGTACACCAATGCCTCATCCAGCATAGAGGCAGGGCAGAATGCTGGTTGCAGAGTGCTATCACATTTGTATTTTGCATTTGTATATGTATTTCGCCATAGTGATGTGCACCACATACAGGGTTGTGCTGACTCAATCGCCCACATTTTTTTTTTGTAGTATATATTGGAGGCGTGGCGATCTCCATGCAGTCATGCACACCTGACCAGTCAATCTGTCCTGGAGGCTGGTTTTAAAGTCAGTATAAAACTGGGTCTGCTTATATAGAACCTACCAGTAGCCATTTGGCTCCAGGAGAAGTATATGGTGGGCTTAGCATGCATGTTGGTACTTGCATCCCTGGATCCGATGAAAGCTGTAATGGCACCCGACGGGGTTAAAAGCAGAGGTTGCTTGTCGTGCATGCTGACCTGCATTCCCTGGACTTTGTGTGGCTATCATGGCCCATAAACAGGTAGGAACTAGTGTTAGGGACCACTCCATAGAGGCGACCTTGACGTGGTGAGTGGCTTATTACGCTTTGGCCAAAATGTACACCAATGTCTCATCCAGCATAGAGGCAGGGCAGAATGCTGGTTGCAGAGTGCTATCACATTTGTATTTTGAGTTTGTATATGTATTTCGCCATAGTGATGTGCACCACATACTGGGTTGTGCTGACTTAATCACCCACATTTTTTCTTTGTAGTATATATTGGATGCATGGCGATCTCCATGCAGTCATGCACACCTGAACAGTCAATCTGTCCTGGAGGCTGGTTTTAAAGTCAGTATAAAACTGAGTCTGCTTATATAGAACCTACCAGTAGCCATTTGGCTCCAGGAGAAGTATATGGTGGGCTTAGCATGCATGTTGGTACTTGCATCCCTGGATCTGATGAAAGCTGTAATGGCACCGGACGGGGTTAAAAACAGAGTGTGCTTGGCGTGCATGCTGACCTGCATTCCCTGGACTTTGTGTGGCTATCATGGCCCATAAACAGGTAGGAACTAGTGTTAGGGACCACTCCATAGAGGCGACCTTGACGTGGTGAGTGGCTTATTACGCTTTGGCCAAAATATACACCAATGCCTCATCCAGCATAGAGGCAGGGCAGAATGCTGATTGCAGAGTGCTATCACATTTGTATTTTGTGTTTGTAAATTGTACTTCATGTTGGTGGTAAATTTGGGTCGGTATGTTTTACCTTTATGCTATAAAAAATCCCAAATTTACCGAAAATTTGGGAAAAAAAATAATTTGCTAAATTTTAATTTCTACGCCTTAAAAGGCAGATAGTGATACCTCATTAGATAGTTTTTCCTTAAGATTCCCTATATGTCTTCTTTATGTTGGCATCATTTTGAAAATTACATTTGAATTTTTTAGGACATTAAAAGGCTTATAATTTAAGAAGCAATTTTTAAATGTTCTATAAAATTTTCAAAACTGACCTTTTCCAAGGACCAGTTCAGTTCTGGAGTAACTTTGAGGTGCTTATATAATAGAAACCACCCATAAATTACCTCATTTTAGAAATGACATTCCTAAAATTATTCAAAACTGGTTTTATAAACTGTTAATCCTTTAGGTGTTCCACAAAAATTTAAGGAAAATCGAGGTGAAATTTTAAATTTTTAGTTTTGTGCAGATTGTGGAATTAGCTGAAATAGATTTTAAGGGCCATAGCGTTTTTATTTCATAGTTGACTGAGCTGTATTGAGGCTATTTTTTTGCTAGATGGGCTATAGTTTCTAATAGTAACATTTTGATTGCTTTTAATTTCATTTTTATGTGGTGAAGTGGGCTAATATTGCAATTCTGCCAGTGTTTTTTTATTTTATTTTTTATGGGGTTCTCCATGTGGTATATTCTATAAGATACTTTTATTCTATGGGTTGATATGGTTATGGTGATACCAAATTTATATTGTTTTATTCATGGTATACCTCTTTTATATCATAAAATCACCTTTTATTTTTATTTTTTTGCATCATCGAATCAAAGACTCCTAACTTTTAGATTTTTACGTCAATGTAGCTTTGTGAAACTTAGTTGTTTTTTTTTGCAGGACTGGCTTTAATTTTTACTGGTACAATTTTGGGGTCCATATGACTTTTTGACAGCTTGTTAATCCATTTTTTAGGAGGTGAAGTGGGCAAAAATTGCATTGCTGTCAGTGTTTTTTTGGAGGGGGGGTTCTCCATGTGGTATATTTGATATGATAATTTTATTCTGTCGATTGATAGGGTTATGGCGACACCAAAATTGGATTGTTTATTTTAATGTTCTATAAATTTTATATCATAAAGTATTACCTACTGTAACTGCCCGTTTGGCTTAATATTTTTTAAGGAGATGAACAATCTGATCATATTCTAAAGAATAATTGGTAGAAAAGGTAACTAAATCAGAATTACATTTTTGGGGGGGGAATTTTTTTGTGACAATGCCATCTCTGAGTAAAGAGTCTCTATTTTTGGTGATTACTAGAGTTGAGCGAACACCTGCATGTTCGGGTTCGAGAAGTTCGGCCGAACTTCTCGGAAATGTTCGGGTTCGGTATCCGAACCCGACCCGAACTTCGTCCCGAACCGGAACCCAAGTCAATGGGGACCCGAACTTTTCGGCACTAAAAAGGCTGTAAAACAGCCCAGGAAAAGGCTAGAGTGCTGCAAAAGTCAGCAAAATGTAGTTAAATACCCTGCAAACAAATGTGGATAGGGAAATGAATTAAAATAAAAATAAAATAAATAAAAATTAACCAATATCAATTGGAGAGAGGTCCCATAGCAGAGAATCAGGCTTCATGTCACCCACCACTGGAACAGGCCACTGTCAGATATTTAGACCCCGGCACCCAGACACAGGAGAGAGGTCCCATTGCAGAGAATCAGGCTTCATGTCATAGCAGAGAATCAGGCTTCATGTCATAGCAGAGAATCAGGCTTCATGTCATAGCAGAGAATCAGGCTTCATGTCATAGCAGAGAATCAGGCTTCATGTCATAGCAGAGAATCAGGCTTCGTGTCATAGCAGAGAATCAGGCTTCATGTCACCCACCACTGGAACAGGCCATTGTCAGATATTTTTAGGCCCCAGCACCCAGACAGAGGAGAGAGGTCCCATAGCAGAGAATCAGGCTTCATGTCATAGCAGAGAATCATGCTTCATGTCACTCAACACTGGAACAGGTAACTGTCAGATATTTTTAGGCCCTGGCACCCAGACAGAGGAGAGAGGTCCCATAGCAGAGAATCAGGCTTCATGTCATAGCAGAGAATCATGCTTCATGTCACCCACCACTGGAACAGGCCATTGTCAGATATTTTTAGGCCCCGGCACCCAGACAGAGGAGAGAGGTCCCATAGCAGAGAATCAGGCTTCATGTCATAGCAGAGAATCATGCTTCATGTCACCCAACACTGGAACAGGCCACTGTCAGATAATTTTAGGCCCCGGCACCCAGACAGAGGAGAGAGGTCTCATAGCAGAGATTCAGGCTTTATGTCATAGCAGAGAATCATGCTTCATGTCACCCTACACTGGAACAGGCCACTGTAAGATATTTTTAGGCCCCGGCACCCAGACAGAGGAGAGGTTCATTCAACTTTGGGGTGCTTTAAACAAAATTAGGCAGGTGCATAAATGTGGGCACCACAAAAAATGAAATCAATATTTAGTAGATCCTCCTTTTGCAGAAATTACAGCCTCTAAACGTTTCCTGTAGGTTCCAATGAGAGTCTGGATTCTGGCTGAAGGTATTTTGGACCATTCCTCTTTACAAAACATCTTTAGTTCATTCACGTTTGATGGCTTCCGAGCATGGACAGCTCTCTTAAGTCACACCACAGATTTTCTATTATATTCAGGTCTGGGGACTGAGATGGCCATTCCAGAACGTTGTACTTGTTCCTCTGCATAAATGCCTTAGTGGATTTTGAGTAGTGTTTAGGGTCGTTGTCTTGTTGAAAGGTCTAGCCCCGCCGCAGCTTCAGCTTTGTCACTGATTCCTGGACATTGGTCTCCAGAATCTGCTGATACTGAGTGAAATCCATGCGTCCCTCAACTTTGACAAGATTCACAGTCCCTGCACTGGCCACACAGCCCCACAGCATGATGGAACCACCACCATATTTTACTGTAGGTAGCAGGTGTTTTTCTTGGAATGCTGTGTTCTTTTTCCTCCATGCATAACGCCCCTTGTTATGGCCAAATAACTAAATTTTATTTTTATCAGTCCACAGCACCTTATTCCAAAATGAAGCTGGCTTGTCCAAATGTGCTTTAGCCCACCTGAAGCAGCACTTTTTGTGCTGTGGGCGGAGAAAAGGCTTCCTCTGCATCACTCTCGCATAAAGCATCTCCTTGTGTAAAGTGCGCCGAATGGTTGAACGATGCACAGTGACTCCATCTGCAGCAAGATGATGTTGTAGGTCTTTGGTGCTGGTCTGTGGGTTGACTCTGACTGTTCTCACCATTCGTCGCTTCTGTCTATCCGAGATTTTTCTTGGTCTGCCACTTCGAGCCTTAACTTGAACTGAGCCTGTGGTCTTCCATTTCCTCAATATGTTCCTAACTGTGGAAACAGACAGCTGAAATCTCTGAGACGGCTTTCTGTATCCTTCCCCTAAACCATGATGGTGAACAATCTTTGTTTTTCAGGTCATTTGAGAGTTGTTTTGAGACCCCCATGTTGCTACTCTTCAGAGAAAATAAAAAGAGAAGGGAAACTTACAATTGACCCCCTTAAATACTCTTTCTCATAATTGGATTCACCTGTGTATGTATGTAAGCCAATTTGAGTTCCAATAATTAGTTCTAAAAGTTTTGGAATCAATAAAATGACAACAGTGCCCAAATTTATGCACCTGCCTAATTCAGTTTAAACAATTATAGCACACTTTCTGTAAATCCAATAAACTTTATTTCACTTCTCAAATATCACTGTGTGTGTCTCCTATATGATATATTCAACTGACATTTTTTATCGTAACAACCAACGATTTATACAGGAAAATCATGACGATTAACAAGGTTGCCCAAACTTTCGCATCCCACTGTATATATATTCAATTAACCACACCTTGTGTATAGTATCTGTTTTGGAATAAGATTGGGGTGTAACTGCAGCCTCATCCTGAAAATTAATCCAATACAGGGAGATTGAAAATATACTGGTGAAAACACGGTATTATCTCCAAGGAATTGAATTCAGTTCTAGACCGGTACGGTTGATTATATATATATAAATATCTGTATAGATAAAAGATAAACCAGATTTGGGTTTAATCAGACATTTGTCGGCTGAGAGAAATCAAGTATTAAATTGATTTAAAATATAATTGAGGGGGATCAGTATAAGAAGGCATAATTGTGTAGATATACAGTACAGACCAAAAGTTTGGACACACCTTCTCATTCAAAGAGTTTTCATTATTCTCATGACTATGAAGGCATCAAAACTATGAATTAACACACGTGGAATTATATACATAACAAACAAGTGTGAAACAACTGAAAATATGTCATATTCTAGGTTCTTCAAAGTAGCCACCTTTTGCTTTGATTACTGCTTTGCACACTTTTGGCATTCTCTTGATGAGCTTCAAGAGGTAGTCCCCTGAAATGGTCTTCCAACAGTCTTGAAGGAGTTCCCAGAGATGCTTAGCACTTGTTGGCCCTTTTGCCTTCACTCTGCGGTGCAGCTCACCCCAAACCATCTTGATTGGGTTCAGGTCCGGTGTTTGTGGAGGCCAGGTCATCTAGCGCAGCACCCCATCACTCTCCTTCATGGTCAAATAGCCCTTACTTTCAAAGTTTTCCCAATTTTTCGGCTGACTGACTGACCTTCATTTCTTAAAGTAATGATGGCCACTCGTTTTTCTTTACTTAGCTGCTTTTTTCTTGCCATAATACAATTTCTAACAGTCTATTCAGTAGGACTATCAGCTGTGTATCCACCTGACTTCTCCTCAACGCAACTGATGGTCCCAACCTCATTTATAAGGCAAGAAATCCCACTTATTAAACCTGACAGGGCACACCTGTGAAGTGAAAACCATTTCAGGGGACTACCTCTTGAAGCTCATCAAGAGAATGCCAAGAGTGTGCAAAGCAGTAATCAAAGCAAAAGGTGGCTACTTTGAAGAACCTAGAATATGACATATTTTCAGTTGTTTCACTGTTTGTTATGTATATAATTCCACGTGTGTTAATTCATAGTTTTGATGCCTTCAGTGTGAATCTACAATTTTCATAGTCATGAAAATAAAGAAAACTCTTTGAATGAGAAGGTGTGTCCAAACTTTTGGTCTGTACTGTATATTCTCAATTATTCTTGACTTTCTCACTATTTTGCATATCATTGATTGAATTTTATTATCACCAATTTTATTATATATATTATTTTGCACTATAAATTGTATTAATAAATTACATATATTTTGTCTGTAACTGGGTTTTGTCTTCAATTCAACGCAGATCACGAGCTTGTTTTAGCTTGATATTTATGATAATAAATTATAATCTCATTCATTACAGATTTTAATTTATTCACATAAATAATATAGACTGTCAATCGGAGACAGCATAAATATTCCGACACGTCCGGACGCCTATCGGCGTTACCATGACGACAAGCGGTTAAAGGGTCGACACCTTCAGATTTATACTTTTTAACATTTATATAATTGAAGAACATTTTAGGGTTAGTTTTACTCTCTTTGCCAAAAAATCTCTCGGTCTCTAGTTTGGCCGCTTTTATTTGTTTTTTACATGTTCTATTTTTTTCCTTATAGTTTTTCAGCGCTTCCGTGCTACCCTCCTGTTTTAATGATTTATATGCTTTCTTTTTGTCATCTATTGCTTTCTGTACATTTCTATTTATCCACATTGGTTTCTTTTTGTTCCTTAACCTTTTATTCCCATACGGTATGTACCTCTCACAATGAGATTTTATAGCCTCGGCCAGTGATGGCTAACCTCCGACACTCAATCTGTGGTAAAGCAACGACTCCCAGCATGCTCTATTCATTTCTATGGAGTTCTGAGAACAGCCAAGTGTGCATCTTGAAAGTTGTAGTTTTACCACAGCTGGAGTGCCAGAAGTCTAGGCCTAGGCCATCTTTATGTATAGCAAATAATTTTTTTTCAGATCCTCAGAGAGTTCTTTGCCATGAGGTGACCAGAATGAGAGAGTGTGAGAGCGATAACACCAAATTTAACACACCTGCTCCCCATTCACACCTAAGACCTTGTAACACTGAGTCACATGACACTAGGGAGGGAAAATGGCTAATTGGACACAACTTGACCATTTTGATTTAGGGGTGCATTCACTTTTGTTGCCAGTGGTTTAGACATTAATGGCAGTGTGTTGAGTTATTTTGAGGGCACACCAAATTTACACTGTGACACAAGCTGTACACTGACTTTGTTACATTGTATCAAAGTGTCATATCTTCAGTGCTGTCCCAGGAGAAGATAGAATAAAATATTAACAAAAAAGTGAGGGGTGTAATCGATTTTCTGAGATACTGTACAGTCGTGGCCAAAAGTTTTGAGAATGACACAAATATTAGTTTTCACAAAGTTTGATGCTAAACTGCTTTTAGATCTTTGTTTCAGTGATGTAGTGAAATATAATTACACGCACTTCATACGTTTCAAAGGCTTTTATCGACAATTACATGCAATTATATGCAAAGAGTCAGTATTTGCAGTGTTGGCCCTTCTTTTTCAGGACCTCTGCAATTTGACTGGGCATGCTCTCAATCAACTTCTGGGCCAATTCCTGACTGATAGCAACCCATTCTTTCATAATCACTTCTTGGAGTTTGTCAGAATTAGTGGGTTTTTGTTTGTCCATCCGCCTCTTGAGGATTGACCACAAGTTCTCAATGGGATTAAGATCTGGGGAATTTCCAGGCCATGGACCCAAAATGTCAACGTTTTGGTCCCTGATCCACTCAGTTATCACTTTTGCCTTATGGCACGGTGCTCCATCGTGCTGGAAAATGCATTGTTCTTCACCAAACTGTTGTTGGATTGTTGGAAGAAGTTGCTGTTGGAGTGTGTTTTGGTACCATACTTTATTCATGGCTGTGTTTTTGGGCAAAATTGTGAGTGAGCCCACTCCCTTGGATGGGAAGCAACCCCACACATGAATGGTCTCAGGATGCTTTATTGTTGGCATGACACAGGACTGATGGTAGCGCTCACCTTTTCTTCTCCGGACAAGCCTTTTTCCAGATGCCCCAAACAATCGGAAAGAGGCTTCATCGGAGAATATGACTTTGCCCCAGTCCTCAGCAGTCCATTCACCAAACTTTCTGCAGAAGATCAATCTGTCCCTGATGTTTTTTTTTGGAGAGAAGTGGCTTCTTTTTTGCCCTTCTTGACACCAGGCCATCTTCCAAAAGTCTTCGCCTCACTGTGCGTGCAGATGCGCTCACACCTGCCTGCTGCCATTCCTGAGCAAGCTCTGCACTGGTGGCGCTCAGATCCCGCAGCTGAATCCTCTTTAGGAGACGATCCTGGCGCTTGCTGGACTTTCTTGGACGCCCTGAAGCCTTCTTAACAAGAATTGAACCTCTTTCCTTGAAGTTCTTGATGATTCTATAAATTGTTGATTGAGGTGCAATCTTAGTAGCCACAATATCCTTGCCTGTGAAGCCATTTTTATGCAACGCAATGATGGCTGCATGCATTTCTTTGCAGGTCACCATGGTTAACAATGGAAGAACAATGATTTCAAGCATCACCCTCCTTTTAACATGTCAAGTCTGCCATTTTAACCCAATCAGCCTGACATAATGATCTCCAGCCGTGTTCTCGTCAACATTGTCACCTGAGTTAACAAGACGATTACTGAAATGATCTCAGCAGGCCCTTTAATGACAGCAATGAAATGCAGTGGAAAGTTTTTTTTGGGATTAAGTTAATTTTCATGGCAGAGAAGGACTATGCAATTCATCTGATCACTCTTCATAACATTCTGGAGTGTATGCAAATTGCTATTATAAAAACTTAAGCAGCAATTTTTCCAATTTCCAATATTTATGTTATTCTCAAAACTTTTGGCCACGACTGTACATAGACTTACTGTGCACCAGTCTTTATTTCAAACCACATTTACCTAGTTCATCTACTGCTCCATTTATAATGAATCTATTCAGTTATACATAGACTTACTATGCATCAAACTCGGTGTCAACAGTCGGCATAATATATAGGCACGCTTACCTAGTACAGTTATTGCGCCATTAATGCTTAGTATGTTCTGCTATACATAGATTACTGTTCATCAGACTCAGCGTCAATTAAGGTCTAATATATAGGTACATTTATATAGGTTATCTGCTGCACCATTTATATTTAATCTGTTACATTACTGATTCAGTGACTGACTTGAAGGATAGGTTCACTGCGTCCTCCCTAAGGCATGCAACTAGTGCTGATAACAGTCGGGTGGGAGCAGGTGTTAGCGGTCAGGGACATGGCCATGAGACTGGTGAGGGTGACATAAGTGACAAACAGACATTATTGTTTGATTATATAGTCGATCGTACGTGGGATCCGAGTGAAGAGGGGACATCATCAGGGGGTGAGGGTGGCCGCAGGCTCATTAAACAGCAGCAGGATGGCAGCATGCCGATGAGCCAGCAGGGTGGAAGCAGTGGGAGATCTGGAGCCAAATGTACCTGGGGTAGACCATCTGCTACTCAGGAGCCTACCTGTCAGGAAACAACTAACAGTGCACGGGTTCATAAACGCAGTGGCAAGCAGTCAGCATCGGGAGATGGGAGGTAAAATGCCATACTCTGCAGTGTGGGAATTTTTTTATCAAATTGCTGGAGGACATTAGCATGGCGGTATGCAGGATATGTGGGCAGAAGCAGGGTTGTAGCTAAAGGGGAAGCAGGGAAAGCTGCAGCTTTGGGGCCCTTACCCAGAAGGGGCCCATCCAGGAGGAGGAGGACTAAAGGATTTGGTAAGGGCCCCCACAACAGTATTACACAATTAAATTATATACAGTGACAGTATAGACAGTGTATAAAACGGATGGAACAGCTGCCGGCCCTGGTCTGAGAGAGCGATCTTTACTAGCCACAGGAATAGGGGCGGCATGAAAGGAAGGGGTCGCTAAAAAATTACTGTGGGATGGAGCCCCATTCTAAAATTTGCTGTGGGGCCCAGTCATTTCTAGCTACGCCACTGAGCGTCACCATAAAGTGGCCTGGGAAAACCATGGCACTAATGTAGTGGTACAGCTTGACACAGCAACCGCTACATCTCTCTGTGGCCCGCACACCTTCTCCAGCAGTCAGGGCTCCTCAACCTCAGCAAAAGGAACCTCTTGTTCCTTTCCTTCTTCTATAGCTCCTGATGCTCCTCATACTCGTCACGTGTTTTGGCAACAACTGATGAACGAGGCGAGTGCAATTAGACAACAGTATGCTTGCACTCATCCAACAGTGCAGAAGCTGAACCTGCTCCTGGCCAAGTTGCTGGTACTACAGTCCCTCCTTTTCCATATTGTGGACGCTGAACATTTTGCCGAGCCAAGGTGGAGAGTCCCAAGACTTCAGTACTTCTCTAAAAAATGCTGTACCAGCCCTGCATATGCAGCAGAAAATGGGCCAATCCTTGAGCCTGTCAGTGTCTGGTGCAGTTCACGCCAGCGCTGACATGTGAAGCTGTAACTATAGTTTAGGACAATATATGTACAATATATGTACTCTTTTATGTGTCCACATGGTAAAAGAGGTGATGGCAACGTCGCCTCTTTGTTGTAATCATGGAACTTTTGCGCTAATGTCCTCCTCTGCCTCCACATTAGAGTTGAGCAGACACCTGGATTTTCGGGTTTGACGGGTTCGGCCTAACTTCAGAAAAAAGTTCAAGTTCGGGACCCGAACTTGACCCCGAACCCCATTGAAGTCAATGGGGACCCAAACTTGCTAGAGGGTAGCAAATGGCATCAAAATGTGGTTAAGAGCATAGCAAGTGCTCTGCAAACAAATGTGAATAGGGAAATGACTTTAAATAACATAAAATAGGTAAAAATTTAAAATAATAATCTTGATCTAGGAGGGCGAGGTACATATGGAGTAAGAGGTTGAGGAGGCGGTGGATGTGGCGGTGTAGGTGGAAGCGGCGGTGGAGGTAGCCTACACTGCTTTTTGTTTTAAATTTTATTTTTAAAATTAGGGTACACCCCAAAACATTGGGAAATATAACCTGTGATAACCCCTTGCAGTCGTGCTAAACACACGTTCAGACAATACACTGGCTGCAGGGCAGGCCAGCACCTCCAAGGGGTAAAGGGCAAGCTCAGGCCATGTGCCCAATTTGGAGACCCAGAAGTTGCAGGGGCTGACCACTGTCAGTCAGTTCGTTTAGTCGTGTGCACACTTACTGCCCCACCATGTCGCACGTCCCCGTGATGTTCACGATCCATATTGATATCCGCTCTATCAACTTTCGATGTTCTTTTATGCGCCTACCATGGTGATCACGGGTGGCGGGGAATCAGGGTTCCAGGCCAGAGAGTGAGTGTGAGAAAGAGAGACCACATCCAAGGGAGGATTCATTTTTTCAAATTTAAAATTATAGAGTTGAAATATGGGAGAAATTATTAAAGAGTAAAAGTGTGACAACTTTTCAAAGTTTAAGCATTAAATTAAAGGATGTGGTGCGCATTAATTACTGAATAATTTATTAAATTTTATTCCCTGTCACCTATGCATAGGAGGTGGTTATTCACGTCTAAAATTGTATAATGTCAACCCAAGAATGTAACAGAAAAATTATTGAAATTTATTAAGCTGTCAACTAGGTAGAGGAGGGGTATATTACACCTAAAAATTTGTGAATTTCACCAAAAAATGTAACAGACAATTTATTTAATTTTTTTACCTGTCTACTCGGTATAGCAGTGGTACATCACACCCAAAAATCGGTGAATTTCACCAGAAAATGTAACTGACAATTTTTTTTTTAAACCTGTCTACTAGGTATAGCAGTGGTACATCACACCCAAAAATTTGTGAATTTCACCGGTATATGTAACTGACAATATTTTTTTTAACCTGTCTACTAGCTATAGCAGTGGTACATCACACCCAAAAATTTGTGAATTTCCCTAGAATATATAACTAAAACAAAATCACAGTAATATAAATATGGGGGAACTGCTCAAACCCCAAACACTGTAGCGTGTTTCTTATTGGGGGAGCAGTCCCACCGCATGTGGACCGCAGCAAACAACCACCCCCAGCAAAAAATGCGTACAATGGAGGATGCCGGCGCGCTCCACATGCACCACAAAGGCATCCTACACAAAACAGAGCATTGTGCGGATGAAAATATAATTATATAAATCACAGAAAAAAATGCACCAAACGGATATGCCACTGAATATACTAGCTAGTCATACAAACAGATATTAAAAGCTGAGACTTTTGCCAATATATTCCTGTCAGGAACACATCGGAGCCCATCATGCACCACGTCACGGTCTCTCAGCATGGCAAGGGTTCTACCACTACGCTATCTATGGTGTGAACACGGTCTGAAGGTGATGAAATCCAGCTCACAGCCAAGCTTCCACACAACCGCATAGCAGGACAACTAATGCAATGTGAATAATGCAAGACTGTAAGCCACACCCATATCAGACTGTGTGATGGAGGTTACCAGGTGCAAAAGAATGTTTAAATGCCAGGTAAAGGCAGATTCAATACATATAAAACAAAATCACAGAAATATAGTGGCAAATATGGGGGAACTGCTCAATCCCCAAACACTGTAGCGTGTTTCTCATTGGGGGAGCAGTCCCACCGCATGTGGACCGCAGCAAACAACCATCCTCAGCAAAAAATGCATACGGTGGAGGATGTCGGCGTGGTCCACATGCACCACAAAGGCATCCTACACAAATCGGAGCATTGTGTGGATGAAAATATAATTATATAAATCACAGAAAAAAATGCACCAAACGGATATGCCACTGACTATACTAGCTAGTCATACAAGCAGATATTAAAAGCTGAGACTTTTACCAATATATTCCTGTCAGGAACACATCGGAGCCCATCATGCACCATGATGTGCTCCGATGTGTTCCTGACATGAATATATTGGCAAAAGTCTCAGCTTTTAATATCTGCTTGTATGACTAGCTAGTATAGTCAGTGGCATATCCGTTTGGCGCATTTTTTTCTGTGATTTATACCAGAATATTTAACTGACAATTTTTTATTTTTTTTTATTACTGGTCTACTAGGTATAGCAGTGGCACTATACACCCAAAAATTGGTGATTTTCACCCAAAAATGTAAATGACAAAGTAGTGAAATGACCTAAAATAAAATATGTACAAATAAAAAATAAAAAATAAATAGATTTAGGAGGTGGAGTTCCATATAGAGTTGGAGTTTGAGGAGGCGGTGGACGTAGTGGTGTAGGTAGAATCAGCGGTGGAGGAGGACGAGGTAGCCAACATTTATTTTTTAAAATTAGGGTACACTCTAAAAGACTGTGAAATATCCAAAATACAAGAATGAGCAATTGTGCTGCAGTATAACAATGGCTGGTTAGTGCCGGTATACATGTTTATTCTGCACAAGGTACGGACAAGTCCGGAGGGATCCATACCTGGTTCATTTTAATGAATGTGAGCCTGTCCACATTGGCTGTGGACAGGCGGCTGCGCTTGTCTGTGATGACGCCCCCTGCCGTGCTAAACACAAGTTCAGATAATACACTGGCTGCAGGGCAGGCCAGCACCTCCAAGGCGTAAAGGGCAAGCTCAGGACATGTGCCCAATTTGGAGACCCAGAAGTTGAAGGGGGCAGACCCGTCATTCAGTACGTGTAGGCGTGTGCACACATACTGCTCCACCATGTTGGTGAAATGCTGCCTCATACTAAGACGTTCCATATCAGCTGGTGGTGCTGGTTGTTGTGGCATGCTGACAAAGCTTTTCCACATTTCGGCCATGCTAACCCTGCCTTCTGAGGTGCTGGCGGTGCCCCAGCTTCCTCATCCTCTGCCTTCGCCTTGTGCTTCCACTGTGCCCCCGCTGTCAGGTGGGAATGCCACCAGCAGCGCGTCTACCAGCATGCGCTTGTACTCGCGCATCTTACGATCACGCTCCAGTGACGGAATTAAGGACGGTATGTTGTCCTTGTAACGGGGATCCAGCAGTGTGGCAACCCAGTAATCAGCACAAGTTAGAATGTGGACAACTCGGCGGTCGTTGCGGAGACACTGCAGCATGTAATCGCTCATGTGTGCCAGGCTGCCCAGAGGCAACGAAAAGCTGTCCTCTGTGGGAGGTGTATCGTCTGTGTCCTCTGTATCCCCCCATCCACTCACCAGTGATGGTCATGAGCTGGTCTGGGTGCCACCCTGCTGTGAACATGGTTCCTCCTTCTCCATCTCCTCCTCATCCTCTAGAACTGTGCCCTGGCTGGACAATTGTGTACCTTGGGTTTGTGGGTGCAGGAACCCACCCTCGGAGCCACTTGAAAATGGCTGGCTGGAAACCCTAAAAAAATGATCCCTCTTCCTCCTCCTCCTCCTCCTGTGCCACATCCTCTTCCATCATCGCCAGGAGCGTTTTTTTCAAGGAGGCATAGCAGTGGGATAGTAACGCTGAGAACGGCGTTATCGGCACTGGCCATGTTGGTGGAGAACTCTAAACAGCGCAACAAGGAACACAGGTCTCGCATGGAGGCCCAGTCATTGGTGGTGAAGTGGTGCTGTGCTGCCGAGCGACTCACCCGTGCGTGCTGCAGCTGAAACTCCACTATTGCCTGCTGCTGCTCGCACAGTCTGGCCAGCATGTGCAAGGTGGAGTTCCACCTTGTGGGCACGTCGCATATGAGGCGGTGAGAGGGAAGGCCGAAGTTACGCTGCAACGCTGACAGGCGAGCAGCAGCAGTGTGAGAACGCTGAAAGCGCGCACAGACGGCCCGCACTTTATGCAGCAGCTCTGATATATCGGGGTAATTTTAAAGGTATCTCTGCACCACCAAATTCAGCACATGCGCCAGGCAAGGGATGTGCGTCAAACCGGCTAGTCCTAGAGCTGCTACAAGATTTCGCACATTATCGCACACCACCAGGCCGGGCTTGAGGCTGACTGGCACAAACCACTCATCGGTCTGTTGTTCAAGGCCCGTCCACAGCTCCTGCGCGGTGTGGGGTTTTTCCCCCAAACAGATGAGTTTTAAAACTGCCTACTGTCATTTACCCCTGGCTGTGCTGAAGTTGGTGGTGAAAGTGTTACACTGACCGAATGAGGAGCTGGTAGAGGATGAGGAAGCAGAGTAGGAGGAGGAAGCAACAACGGGAGGCAAACTTAAGCGCCCTGCAATCCTCGGTGGTGGAAGGTTATGCGCCAAACTGCTATCTGCCTCAGACCCAGCCACCACTGCATTTACCCAGTGTGCTGTTATGGAGATATTACGTCCCTGACCGTGCTTACTGGTCCACGTATCCATAGTGAGGTGCACCTTGCCACAGATGGCATTGCGCAGTGCACACCTGATTTTGTCCCCTACTTGGTTGTGCAGGGAAAGGATGGCACGCCTGGAAAAGTAGTGGCTGCTGGGCACGACGTACTGTGGGACAGCCACCGCTATAAGGTCTTTAAAACTATCCGTCTCCACCAGACAGAATGACAGCGTTTCAAAGGCCAGTAATTTAGAAATGCTGGCATTCAGGGCTATCGATCACTGGTGGGTAGGGGGGTACTTCCTCTTCCTCTATAGCGTTTGGGAAATGGAGAGCTGAACGCTTCCGTGGGACATTGTGGAGATGCTTGGTGACCCAGGTGTTGGTGTTGCTGGCAGATCCTCTGTTTGCGGGGTGGCAGGTGGCACTGTCACTCCAGAGGTGGATGAAGAGGCCGAGACTGCAGCAGAAGAGGAAGCAGGGTGAGCCAGAGACCTTTCTTGGTTTTTGAGGTGTTTACTCCACTGCAGCTCGTGCTTTGCACTTAAATGCCTGGTCATGCAGGTTGTGCTCAGGTTAAGAACGTTTATGCCTCGCTTCAGGCTCTGATTGTACAGCGTGCAAACCACTTGTGTCTTGTCGTCAGCATATTGTCTGAAGAACTGCCATGCCAGGGAACTCCTTGGAGCTGGCTTTGGTGTGCTCGGTCCCTTGCTGCGGTGGGCAGTAGCAGGCGTACGGTCTAGAGGACGGCCGATCTGCTTTTGTACCTTGCTCCCTCTTCTGCTGTGCTGGTGGCTCTGTGCGACCACCGCCTTTTCTTCCGAACTACATAGGTCACTCACATGACCTTGATTCCATGTGGGGCCGAGGACCTCATCGTCCTTCACATCATCTTCCACAGAGTCTTCACCCCTGCCTTCCTTGTCGGTCTGCACACTTTCGAAAGCCCTAGCAGTTGGCCCCTGTGTTTTGTCATCATCTGAGACGTGCTGCGATGGTCCACCCATGTACTCATCTTGAAAAAAAAGTGGTTGGGCATCGGTGCACTCAATCTCTTCCACTTCTGGGGCAGGGCTAGGTGGATGGCCCTGGGAAACCCTGCTAACAGAGTCATCAAAAAGCAGAAGAGACTGCTGCATGACTTGGGGCTCAGACTGCTTGGCTGATTTGCAAGGGGGTGAGGTGAAAGACTGATGGACATCGGCTGCAGGTGCCAACTGTGGTCTTTCAGCAGGAGACTGGGTGGGAGACAATGTGAAGGAAATGGATCCACTGTCAGCAACCCAATCTACTATCGCCTGTACTTGTTCAGGCCTCACCATTCATAGAGCCGCATTAGGCCCGACCAAATACCGCTGCAGGTTCTGTCACCTACTCGCACCTGAGGAAGGGGTTTAACTTGTGCGTGTAGCTGGCACAGATCTAACACGTCCTCTCCCTGCAACAGGGAGCAGCATCAGGACCTGAGCCACATCCCTTATTTGACGCTCTCCTCATATTTTTCGAATTATAATAATTTCATTTAATTAATAGTAGAATAGAACAACAGTATGTAAAGGGTGTATCTCACACGGACTGACCCACTGTAGGCCTGATTTAAAGATTTATTTGCCCAAAATGGCTGTATTTTAAATGCCTGAATCAAACCCCTGTATGTAAAGGGTGTATCTCACACGGCCTGAACTACTGTAGGCCTGAATTAAAGATTTATTTGCCCAAAAATGGCTGTATTTCAAATGCCTGAATCAAACCCCTGTATGTAAAGGGTGTATCTCACACGGCCTGAACCACTGTAGGCCTGAATTAAATATTGGTGCACCAAGTGGCGGTATTTCAAATATCAGAATCTAACCCAAATGTATTAAGGGTGTATCTCACAATGACATATGCAGCAAAGGCTGCCAATTTTTTTTTTTGCCCAAACGGGTGTTTGTTAATAACTCATTTATGGTAGCAGTATATAACCCAAGAATTTCAAACGTGCTTATGCTGCAAGGCCTGAAATATTGTGTATTTTGCCCCAAAAAGGGTGTTTTATTAATGAAAGAATATAAGCCCTGTATGTAAAGGGTATATCTCACACACCTGACCCACTGTAGGCCTGAATTAAAGATTTCTTTGCCCAAAATGGCTGTATTTCAAATGCCTGAATTAAACCCCTGTATGTAAAGGGTGTATCTCACACGGCCTGAACCACTGTAGGCTTGAATTTAATATTGGTTCACCAAATGGCGGTATTTCATATCCTTGAATCTAACCCAAATGTATTAAGGGTGTATCTCACAATGACATATGCAGCAAAGGCTGCCAAATAAACTTTTTTTGCCCAAACGGGTGTTTGTTTAATAACTCAATATGGCAGCAGTATATAACCCAGGAATTTCAAACGTGCTTATGCTGCAAGGTCTGAAATATTGTGTATTTTTACCCAAAAAGGTGTTTTATTAATGAAATAATATAAGCCCTGTATATACAGGGTGTATCTCACACGTCCTGACCCACAGTAGGCCTGAATTTTTTTTGCCCAAATGAGTGTTTGTTTAACAACTGAATTTGACAGCACTATATAAGCCTGTAATTTCACACGTGCTGATGCTACAAGGCCTGAAAATAGTGGTTTTTGACAAAAAAGTGTGTTTTTAAAACCACAGAAAATGATGGGTGTATTTCTAGCTTAAATTGCACATTGACTAATCAAGATGTTGTATATTGCCAAAAAAGTGTTTTTTTTTTGTAACAGAATATGAAAGCTGTATATAGTAAACTTGAATTTAACACTTGCAGATCAGGAAAATACTGTTTTTTGGCAAAAAATTGTGTTTTTAAAACCCTAGAAAATGATAGCTGTATTTCTAGCTTAAAATGCACACTAAATGCTTAAAATTGGGAATTTTCAATGTCCCAAAAGCTCAGATGCAGTGCTGGTGCACTGAGCTTGCATAAAATGGCCGCCCACCTAACTGACTTATTAAAGTTATTTTTTTTTTGTCACTGGGCTGAGGGCAGGATAAAAAAATTGTGCCCTGCACCCACAAAACACAATGTATGTAGATCGCTGAGTTAGATTCAGATTTTGAGCAAAGAGTCTGTCCTATTCTCTCTATGAAATCACCAGCAGCATTCTCTCCCTACACTAAGCACAGCAGAGTGACGTGCAGCGCTACGTGACTCCAGCTTATATAGAGGCTGCGTCACATGCTGCACTGGCCAATCACAGCCATGCCAATAGTAGAAACATAGAATGTGTCGGCAGATAAGAACCATTTGCCCCATCTAGTCTGCCCAATATACTGAATACTATGGATAGCCCCTGGCCCTATCTTATATGAAGGATGGCCTTATGCCTATCCCATGCATGCTTAAACTCCTTCACTGTATTTGCAGCTACCACTACTGCAGGAAGGCTATTCCATGCATCCACTACTCTCTCAGTAAAGTAATACTTCCTTATATTACTTTTAAACCTTTGCCCCTCTAATTTAAAACTATGTCCTCTTGTAGCAGTTTTTCTTCTTTTAAATATTCTCTCCTCTTTTACCTTGTTGATTCCCTTTATGTATTTAGCAGTTTCTATCATATCCCCTCTGTCTCGTCTTTCTTCCAAGCTATACATGTTAAGGTCCTTTAATCTTTCCTGGTAAGTTTTATCCTGCAATCCATGTACTAGTTTAGTAGCTCTTCTCTGAACTCTCTCCAAAGTATCAATATCCTTCTGGAGATTAGTGATGAGCGGGAGGTGCCATATTCGATTTCGAGATATTTCGCGAATATTCGCATGAATATTCGTGTTATATTCATCGAAATCGAATATTCGCAATTATTCCAATTATCGCTAAATTATTTTTTCGCATATTGCAAATATTTATCTTGATAGTATAAGGCAACGTTCCTATGCTAATGACTATGGCTAGGCTAATATGTGTATTTTACGAAATTTCGTAATATTGCTCTAACTTCGTCTCTTGGAATATTACGAATATTCTAAAAGACGAAGTTAGAGCAATATTAAGAACATTATAACATATTAGGCTAGAATATGGAATATAGCAGTGCTAAGTTTAAATCTTCATGCGACTATTTCGTGTTATATTATTCGCATCGCAATTTCGACTTTTGCAAATGTTCTTAATATTGCTCTAACTTCGTCTTTTAGAATATTCGTAATATTCTAAAAGACGAAGTTAGAGCAATATTACGAAATTTCGTAAAATACACATAGATTGTATTTAAGCTAATATACTGCTATAGTAATATTTTTTAATAGTGTACATATTTTACAAAACTTAAGTTCAGAAGAGGCAAAAAAAAATTACAGGAAAAAAAAGGGATTATAGCACTATATTAGCTAAATTACAATCTATATGTGTATTTTACGAAATTTCGTAATATTGCTCTAACTTCGTCTTTTAGAATATTCGTAATATTCTAAGAGACGAAGTTAGAGCAATATTACGAAATTTCTAAAAGACGAAGTTAGAGCAATATTAAGAACATTTGAAAAAGTCGAAATTGCGATGCGACTAATATAACACGAAATATTCGCATGAAGATTTCAACTTAGCACTGCTATACTCCATATTCTAGCCTAATATGGAATATAGCTGTGCTAAGTTAGCACTGCTATATTCCATATTAGGCTAGAATATGGAATATAGCTGTGCTAAGTTGAAATCTTCATGCGACTATTTCGTGTTATATTATTCGCATCGCAATTCCGACTATTGCGAAATTTCGTAAAATACACATATAGATTAGATTGTAATTTAGCTAATATGGAATATAGCAGTAAGTTGAAAACGCCACTGACTGGAGCAGCCAGGAAGCCAGGAATCCAAAGGACAGGTAAGAACAACTTTAGGGAAGTGGGAAAGGAAAAAATATAGTAATAAGAAAAAAAAGAAAAAAAACGAATATCCGATTTCGCGAATATATAGAACGATATTCTAAATATTCGCGAAATCTCGAAATTGCGATATTCGCGAAAAAAATTCGCAATTCGAATATTCGCGCTCAACACTACTGGAGATATAGTCTCCAGTACTGCACACAATACTCCAAATGAGGTCTCAACAGTGCTCTGTAGAGCGGCATGAGCGCCCCCCTCTGTCTACTGGTAATGCCTCCCCCTATACACCCAAGCATTCTGCTAGCATTTCCTGCTGCTCTATGACATTGTCTGCCTACCTTTAAGTCTTCTGAAATAATGACCCCCTAAATCCTTTTCCTCAGATACTGAGGTTAGGACTGTATCACTGATTTTATATTCTGCTCTTGGGTTTTTACGCCCCAGGTGCATTATCTTGCACTTATCAACATTAAATTTTAGTTGCCAGATTTTTGACCATTCCTCTAGTTTTCCTAAATCCTTTTCCATTTGGTGTATCCCTCCAGGAAAATCAACCCTGTTACAAATCTTTGTGTCATCAGCAAAAAGACGCCATCGAAGCCTTCTGCAATTTTGCTGATAAAGATATTAAACAATATGGGTCCCAGAACAGATCCCTGAGGTACCCCACTGGTAACAAGACCATGGTCTGAATATACTCCATTGACTACAACCCTCTGTTGTCTGTCCCTCAGCCACTGCCTAATCCATTTAACAAATAGGGAGTCCAAGCCCAAAGACTGCAATTTATTGATAAGCCTTCTATGTGGGACAGTATCAAAAGCCTTACTAAGGTCCAGATAAGCGATGTCTACTGCACCTCCTCCATCTATTATTTTAGTCACCCAATCAAAAAAAAATATATGAGATTAGTTTGACATGATCTCCCTGAAGTAAACCTATGCTGTTTTTCATCTTTTAATCCATAGGATTTTAGATGTTCCACAATCCTCTCCTTAACCACCTCAGCCCCCAGTGCTTAAACACCCTGAAAGACCAGGCCACTTTTTACACTTCTGACCTACACTACTTTCACCGTTTATTGCTCGGTCATGCAACTTACCACCCAAATGAATTTTACCTCCTTTTCTTCTCACTAATAGAGCTTTCATTTGGTGGTATTTCATTGCTGCTGACATTTTTACTTTTTTTGTTATTAATCGAAATTTAACGATTTTTTTGCAAAAAAATGACATTTTTCACTTTCAGTTGTAAAATTTTGCAAAAAAAAACGACATCCATATAGAAATTTTGCTCTAAATTTATAGTTCTACATGTCTTTGATAAAAAAAAAATGTTTGGGTAAAAAAAAAATGGTTTGGGTAAAAGTTATAGCGTTTACAAACTATGGTACAAAAATGTGAATTTCCGCTTTTTGAAGCAGCTCTGACTTTCTGAGCACCTGTCATGTTTCCTGAGGTTCTACAATGCCCAGACAGTACAAACACCCCACAAATGACCCCATTTCTGAAAGTACACACCCTAAGGTATTCGCTGATGGGCATAGTGAGTTCATAGAACTTTTTATTTTTTGTCACAAGTTAGCGGAAAATGATGATTTTTTTTTTTTTTTTTTTTTTTCTTACAAAGTCTCATATTCCACTAACTTGTGACAAAAAATAAAAAGTTCTATGAACTCACTATGCCCATCACGAAATACCTTGGGGTCTCTTCTTTCCAAAATGGGGTCACTTGTGGGGTAGTTATACTGCCCTGGCATTCTAGGGGCCCAAATGTGTGGTAAGGAGTTTGAAATCAAATTCAGTAAAAAATGACCTGTGAAATCCGAAAGGTGCTCTTTGGAATATGGGCCCCTTTGCCCACCTAGGCTGCAAAAAAGTGTCACACATCTGGTATTGCCGTACTCAGGAGAAGTTGAGGAATGTGTTTTGGGGTGTCTTTTTACATATACCCATGCTGGGTGAGATAAATATCTTGGTCAAATGACAACTTTGTATAAAAAAATGGGAAAAGTTGTCTTTTGCCAAGATATTTCTCTCACCCAGCATGGGTATATATAAAATGACACCCCAAAACACATTCCCCACCTTCTCCTGAGTACGGAGATACCAGATGTGTGACACTTTTTTGCAGCCTAGGTGGGCAAAGGGGCCCATATTCCAAAGAGCACCTTTCGGATTTCACTCGTCATTTTTTACTGAATTTGATTTCAAACTCCTTACCACACATTTGGGCCCCTAGAATGCCAGGGCAGTATAACTACCCCACAAGTGACCCCATTTTGGAAAGAAGACACCCCAAGGTATTCCGTAAGGGGCATGGCGAGTTCCTAGAATTTTTTATTTTTTGTCACAAGTTAGTGGAAAATGATGATTTTTTTTTTTTTTTTTTTTTTTCATACAAAGTCTCATATTCCACTAACTTGTGACAAAAAATAAAAACTTCCATGAACTCACTATGCCCATCAGCGAATACCTTGGGGTCTCTTCTTTCCAAAATGGGGTCACTTGTGGGGTAGTTATACTGCCCTGGCATTCTAGGGGCCCAAATGTGTGGTAAGGAGTTTGAAATCAAATTCTGTAAAAATTGACCTGTGAAATCCGAAAGGTGCTCTTTGGAATATGGGCCCCTTTGCCCACCTAGGCTGCAAAAAAGTGTCACACATCTGGTATCTCCGTATTCAGTAGAAGTTGGGGAATGTGTTTTGGGGTGTCTTTTTACATATACCCATGCTGGGTGAGAGAAATATCTTGGTCAAATGCCAACTTTGTATAAAAAAATGGGAAAAGTTGTCTTTTGCCAAGATATTTCTCTCACCCAGCAGGGGTATATGTAAAATGACACCCCAAAACACATTCCCCACCTTCTCCTGAGTACGGAGATACCAGATGTGTGACACTTTTTTGCAGCCTAGGTGGGCAAAGGGGCCCATATTCCAAAGAGCACCTTTCGGATTTCACAGGTCATTTATTACAGAATTTGATTTCAAACTCCTTACCACACATTTGGGCCACTAGAATGCCAGGGCAGTATAACTACCCCACAAGTGACCCCATTTTGGAAAGAAGACACCCCAAGGTATTCGCTGATGGACATAGTGAGTTCATGGAAGTTTTTATTTTTTGTCACAAGTTAGTGGAATATGAGACTTTGTATAAAAAAAAAAAAAAAAAAAAAAAAATCAGCATTTTCCACTAACTTGTGACAAAAAATAAAAAATTCTAGGAACTCGCCATGCCCCTCACGGAATACCTTGGGGTGTCTTCTTTCCAAAATGGGGTCACTTGTGGGGTAGTTATACTGCCCTGGCATTTTCCAGGGGCCCTAATGTGTGGTAAGTAGGTAAATGACCTGTGAAATCCTAAAGGTGCTCTTTGGAATATGGGCCCCTTTGCCCACCTAGGCTGCAAAAAAGTGTCACACATGTGGTATCGCCGTATTCAGGAGAAGTTGGGGAATGTGTTTTGGGGTGTCATTTTACATATACCCTTGCTGGGTGAGAGAAATATCTTGGCAAAAGACAACTTTTCCCATTTTTTTATACAAAGTTGGCATTTGACCAAGATATTTCTCTCACCCAGCATGGGTATATGTAAAATGACACCCCAAAACACATTCCCCAACTTCTCCTGAGTACGGCGATACCAGATGTGTGACACTTTTTTGCAGCCTAGATGCGCAAAGGTGCCCAAATTCCTTTTAGGAGGGCATTTTTAGACATTTGGATACCAGACTTCTTCTCACGCTTTGGGGCCCCTAGAATGCCAGGGCAGTATAAATACCCCACATGTGACCCCATTTTGGAAAGAAGACACCCCAAGGTATTCAATGAGGGGCATGGCGAGTTCATAGAAAAAAAAAATTTTTGGCACAAGTTAGCGGAAATTGATATTTTTAATTTTTTTCTCACAAAGTCTCCCGTTCCGCTAACTTGGGACAAAAATTTCAATCTTTCATGGACTCAATATGCCCCTCACGGAATACCTGGGGGTGTCTTCTTTCCGAAATGGGGTCACATGTGGGGTATTTATACTGCCCTGGCATTCTAGGGGCCCTAAAGCGTGAGAAGAAGTCTGGAATATAAATGTCTAAAAAATTTTACGCATTTGGATTCCGTGAGGGGTATGATGAGTTCATGTGAGATTTTATTTTTTGACACAAGTTAGTGGAATATGAGACTTTGTAAGAAAAAAAAAAAATAATTCCGCTAACTTGGGCCAAAAAAATGTCTGAATGGAGCCTTACAGAGGGGTGATCAATGACAGGGGGGTGATCAATGACAGGGGGGGTGATCAATGACAGGGGGGGTGATCAATGACAGGGGGGGTGATCAATGACAGGGGGGGTGATCAATGACAGGGGGGGGTGATCAATGACAGGGGGGTGATCAATGACAGGGGGGGTGATCAATGACAGGGGGGGTGATCAATGACAGGGGGGGTGATCAATGACAGGGGGGGTGATCAATGACAGGGGGGGTGATCAATGACAGGGGGGTGATCAGGGAGTCTATATGGGGTGATCACCACAGTCATTGATCATGCCCCTGTAAGGCTTCATTCAGACGTCCGGATGCGTTTTGCGGATCCGATCCATCTATCAGTGGATCCGTAAAAATCATGCGGACGTCTGAATGGAGCTTTACAGGGGTGTAATCAATGACAGGGGGGTGATCAGGGAGTCTATATGGGGTGATCACCACAGTCATTGATCACGCCCCTGTAAGGCTTCATTCAGACGTCCGGATGCGTTTTGCGGATCGGATCCATCTATTAGTGCATCCGTAAAAATCATGCGGACATCTGAATGGAGCTTTACAGGGGGGTGATCAGGGAGTCTATATGGGGTGATCACCACAGTCATTGATCATGCCCCTGTAAGGCTTCATTCAGACGTCCGGATGCGTTTTGCGGATCGGATCCATCTATCAGTGCATCCGTAAAAATCATGCGGACATCTGAATGGAGCTTTACAGGGGGGTGATCAGGGAGTCTATATGGGGTGATCACCACAGTCATTGATCATGCCCCTGTAAGGCTTCATTCAGACGTCCGGATGCGTTTTGCGGATCCGATCCATCTATCAGTGCATCCGTAAAAATCATGCGGACGTCTGAATGGAGCTTTACAGGGGGGTGATCAATGACAGGGGTGTGATCAATGACAGGGGGGTGATCAGGGAGTCTATATGGGGTGATAACCACAGTCATTGATCACGCCCCTGTAAGGCTTCATTCAGACGTCCGGATGCGTTTTGCGGATCCGATCCATCTATCAGTGGATCCGTAAAAATCATGCGGACGTCTGAATGGAGCTTTACAGGGGGGAAATCAATGACAGGGGTGTAATCAATGACAGGGGGGTGATCAGGGAGTCTATATGGGGTGATAACCACAGTCATTGATCACGCCCCTGTAAGGCTTCATTCAGACGTCCGGATGCGTTTTGCGGATCCGATCCATCTATCAGTGGATCCGTAAAAATCATGCGGACGTCTGAATGGAGCTTTACAGGGGGTTGATCAATGACAGGGGGGTAATCAATGACAGGGGGGTGATCAGGGAGTCTATATGGGGTGATCAGGTGCTAATAAGGGGTTAATAAGTGACGGGGGGGGGTGTAGTGTAGTGTAGTGGTGCTTGGTGCTACTTTACTGAGCTACCTGTGTCCTCTGGTGGTCGATCCAAACAAAGGGGACCACCAGAGGACCAGGTAGCAGGTATATTAGACGCTGTTATCAAAACAGCGTCTAATATACCTGTTAGGGGTTAAAAAAATCACATCTCCAGCCTGCCAGCGAACGATCGCCGCTGGCAGGCTGGAGATCAACTCTCTTACCTTCCGTTCCTGTGAGCGCGCGCGCCTGTGTGCGCGCGTTCACAGGAAATCTCGCGTCTCGCGAGATGACGCACGGATGCGTCCAGGAGGAATGAATCAACCACCTTCCGGACGCATCCGTGCGTTAGGCGGTCGGGAGGTGGTTAAAGGGAACCTGTCATGTGGATATTTTATTATAATCTAACTAATTATATACAATCATTATATACTAAAAAGTGCCTTAGATGTATTCACTTACTGGTGTGACAGATGGTTACCTCATAATATACACACAAAGATGCCACATGCCGCATGCTAATGAGGTGATTTGAGTCCAGTGATGTCAGTGAGTCCAGCGTTTTTTTTTTAATTCAGAGCTATAGCCACTCCCCTGCCCACCTGCTGCTGATTCATGTGGAAAATAACTGTCAATCAGCAGCAGGTAGGTGGGAAGAGTCAGGAGCTCATGAATATTCAGGACTCATCATTATGATCTGGAGCCTTTCAATACAAGATGTTGGCATATTGACTGGGTCAATTAAAGAAAGTGACCCAGCATTTTGCTAAGAGAATCAGTCACTTATTTATGTTGCCCTTAGTTAGGACACCAAAAAACTGGTGACAGATTCCCTTTAAGTATGGTTTTCATTAATTTCCCCACTATTGATGTCAGGCTTACTGGCCTATAGTTTCCCAATTCCTCCCTACTAATAGCTCTTTTAATAGCTTTGGGTGTATCCCATCAGGCCCATGTGACTTATTTGTATTAATTTTAGACAGCTGACTTAGAACCTCTTCCTCTGTAAAGACACATGCATCAAAAGATTAATTAGTCTTCTTTCCTAACTGAGGTCCTTTTCCTTCATTTTCCTTTGTAAAAACGGAACAGAAATATTAATTGAGGCAGTCAGCTAGTTCTTTATCTTCTTCAATATACCTTCCTTCTTTTGTTTATAATTTGGTAATTCCTTGTTTTAGTTTCCTTTTTTTATTTATGTATCTGAAGAATGTCTTATCGCCTTTTTTCACTGACTGAGCTAATTTCTCTTCTGCCTGTGCTTTAGAAGCTCTTATAACTTGTTTGGACTCTCTCTGCCTAATCTTATAAATTTGCCTGTCATCCTCGTTTTTTTTTATTTTGTATAATTACTAAATGCTATCTTTTTGTTTATAATGATTTTGGCCACTTCTGATGAGTACCACAGTTGTCTCTTCCTTTTTTTGCATTTACTGATAAGCCTAATGCAATTTTCTGTTGCCTTCAATAGTGCCACTTTTGAGTAGTCCCATTTCTCCTGGACTCCATTGAAACTGTTCCAATCAGATAGGGACTCGTATACCACTAATCTAATTTTAGAAAATTCTGTTTTTCTAAAATCTAAAACTTTTGTTTTTGTGTGGTGTGACTCAGTCACTGTACTTATAGTAAACCACACTGACTGGTGATCACTAGATCCCAAGCTTTCCCCTACAGTAATATCAGATACCAAATTACCATTTGTGAATACTAAATCTAAAATGGCCTCCTTCCGGGTTGGGTCCTCAACTACTTGCTGTAGAGATAATCCCAGTAGGGAATTTTGAATATCTGTACTCCTGGCAGAACTAGCTATTTTGGTTTTCCAGTTTACATCAGGAAGATTAAAGTCTCCAATAATGATAACTTCCCCCTTCAATGTCATTTTAGCTATTTCCTCAACTAGTAGATCATCTAATTCTTTGACTTGGCTAGGTGGTCTATAGATCACACCTACACGAGTTACCTTATGATTATCAAGCTGCAAGGTAACCCAAACTGACTCTAAATTGGTCTCGCTAACTTGTATCAAATTAGATTTCATGCTATCTTTCACATACAGGGCCACCCCTCCCCCTTCTTGCCTTCTCTGTCTTTCCTGTATAGAGAGAACCCATGGCTATGATGGCTTCTAAAGTCAGACAGTTAACCGCTTGTTGATTGGCTGCTCTGCAGCCTTTCAAAAAGCGCCAAGAAAGCGCCGAACACCGAACCCAAACTTTTACTGAAATGTCCACTATATCTGCTGCATTCATTTGTATCTTACTATGTCAGGAGAAAGGACTCACATTCCAAGTAGCCCGAAACATGTAGACTAAGATTATCGATTTTACCTCTGCGAGACTGAGCTGGATTTTTCTTTTCGTTTGGACTTCAAGTCACCCACACCCAGGTGCGTTTTTTTCCGTGCTCACTGCAGAGAAGGAGCAGGTGAGAGCAGCTTTTTCTTAATTGTTATGTGGTAAAATATACACATTGTACAGTGCCATCTGCACGATGTATACGGCCAGCTTTTTGTACCACACCTTAGTTTTACGCATGGCACTGTAGGGCTTCAGAACTTGATCGGACAGATCAACCCCTTCCTTCTGCCTGTTGTAATTAAGAATGCAGTCTGGCTTGTTGACAGTGGAAGTGGTACCTCGCACTCGGGCAGGAGAATTGGTGTGAGTGTAAGTGGTGGTTAGTACAAGGACATCCCTCTTGTCCTTGTACTTACCCACCAGCATGTTCTCAAAACGGAGAGCCTTACGTCACCTTTTTGGAGTAGTTGCCCTACCAGGGATCTAGGGAGGCCTCTCTGATTTTTGTGTACTGTGCCACAAATAGGGTTGGGTAATAAACCGGTATTAATAATATACCGCGGTATTAAGAAACGGCAATATGGCGCGATCGCTGTTTCTTAATTACAGCAGTATATTTAGTGGCGTCATAGGGGCAGTCATACTTGAGTGCTGACTGCCTCTAAAACGTCGGGGGCACATTACAGCCAATACAGTGGAGAAGGAGAGAGTCCCTCCCCACTGTGATGCGGCAGCCACTGCACCACCAATGGAAAGTGCAGAGAGGAGGGGCTGTGACCGCTGCCCCACCAATGGGAAGTGCAGAGAGGAGGGGCTGTGACCGCTGCCCCACCAATGGGAAGTGCAGAGAGGAGGAGCTGTGATCGCTGCCGCACCAATGGGAAGTGCAAGGAGGAGGGGCTGTGACCGCTGCCCCACCAATGGGAAGTGCAAGGAGGAGGGGCTGTGACCGCTGCCCCACCAATGGGAAGTGCAAGGAGGAGGGGCTGTGACCGCTGCCCCACCAATGGGAAATGCAAAGAGGAGGGGCTGTGACCGCTTCCCCACCAATGGGAAGTGCAAAGAGGAGGGGCTGTGACCGCTGCCCCACCAATGGGAAGTGCAGAGAGGAGGGGCTGTGACCGCTGCCCCACCAATGGGAAGTGCAGAGAGGAGGGGCTGTGACCACTGCCCCACCAATGGGAAGTGCAGAGAGGAGGGGTTGTGACCGCTGCCCGACCAATGGGAAGTGCAGAGAGGAGGGGCTGTGACCGCTGCCCCACCAATTGGAAGTGCAGAGTGGAGGGGCTGTGACCGCTGCCCCACCAATGGGAAGTGCAGAGAGGAGGGGCTGTGACCGCTGCCCCACCAACAATGGGAAGTGCAGAAAGGAGGGGCTGTGACCGCTTCCCCACCAATGGGAAGTGCAGAGAGGAGGGGCTGTGACCGCTGCCCGACCAATGGGAAGTGCAGAGAGGAGGGGCTGTGACCGCTGCCCCACCAATGGGAAGTGCAGAGAGGAGGGGCTGTGACCGCTGCCCCACCAATGGGAAGTGCAGAGAGGAGGGGCTGTGACCGCTGCCCCACCAATGGGAAGTGCAGAGAGGAGGGGCTGTGACCGCTGCCCCACCAATGGTAAATGCAGGGAGGAGGGGCTGTGACCGCTTCCCCACCAATGGGAAGTGCAGAGAGGAGGGGAGGGGCTGTGACCGCTGCCCCACCAATGAGAATTACCCTCTTAATACAAATGTAGGCTGCGGGTGGCGGCCATATTACACACCTGTCCTCAATGACAGGAAGTGGCGATCCCGCGAACCCTGTCAATTGACCCTTCATGTGCGGCACCTGAGGGGTTAATTGGCGCAGTTCGGAGGGATACCTGTCATTGAGGCAGAGTATTATAATCATTGGTGGCCCAGTGGCCACAGGGCGCCCTCCTTATTGGTGGCAGTGGCAGCTTCTGATCAGAGCGAGGCTGTGACCGCTGCCCCACCAATGGGAAGTGCAGAGAGGAGGGGCTGTGACCGCTGCCCCACCAATGGGAAGTGCAGAGAGGAGGAGCTGTGATCGCTGCCGCACCAATGGGAAGTGCAAGGAGGAGGGGCTGTGAACGCTGCCCCACCAATGGGAAGTGCAAGGAGGAGGGGCTGTGACCGCTGCCCCACCAATGGGAAGTGCAAGGAGGAGGGGCTGTGACCGCTGCCCCACCAATGGGAAATGCAAAGAGGAGGGGCTGTGACCGCTGCCCCACCAATGGGAAGTGCAAAGAGGAGGGGCTGTGACCGCTGCCCCACCAATGGGAAGTGCAGAGAGGAGGGGCTGTGACCGCTGCCCCACCAATGGGAAGAGCAGAGAGGAGGGGCTGTGACCACTGCCCCACCAATGGGAAGTGCAGAGAGGAGGGGTTGTGACCGCTGCCCGACCAATGGGAAGTGCAGAGAGGAGGGGCTGTGACCGCTGCCCCACCAATGGGAAGTGCAGAGTGGAGGGGCTGTGACCGCTGCCCCACCAATGGGAAGTGCAGAGAGGAGGGGCTGTGACCGCTGCCCCACCAATGGGAAGTGCAGGGAGGAGGGGCTGTGACCGCTTCCCCACCAATGGGAAGTGCAGAGAGGAGGGGAGGGGCTGTGACCGCTGCCCCACCAATGAGAATTACCCTCTTAATACAAATGTAGGCTGCGGGTGGCGGCCATATTACACACCTGTCCTATTACACATGACAGGAAGTGGCGATCCCGCGAACCCTGTCAATTGACCCTTCATGTGCGGCACCTGAGGGGTTAATTGGCGCAGTTCGGAGGGATACCTGTCATTGAGGCAGAGTATTATAATCATTGGTGGCCCAGTGGCCACAGGGTGCCCTCCTTATTGGTGGCAGTGGCAGCTTCTGATCAGAGCCCCAGCGGTGTAATCCTGGGGTTCCGATCGGTTACCATGGCCGCCAGGGCGCTACTGAAGCCCTCCATGGTAAGCTCCCTGCTGCTGTGTGCACTATGCACACGGCAGCAGGGAGAGTGTGAGATCCTATTCACCCTCATAGAGCTCCATTAGGGTGAATAGGACAAAGTATTAAAGGTCCCCGGTTCTAGCCCCTAAGGGAGATAATAGTTAAACAAAGAAAAAAACAACACCAAAATATTTTTAAAATCGCCCCCTTTCCCAATTTTACATATAAAAGTATATAAACATTAAAAAAAATAAACATATTATGAGTCGCCTCGTCCGAAAAATATTTTAAAAACACACGAGTCGCCATTTTTTTTGTCACCTTGTTCTCTCAAAAAATAGGATAGGACTGTTCTATTACATGCCCGCTATTCCATAAAATGCGGAATACACATGGCTTTTTTGGGGTTTTATTTTTTTTCCTGTGGCATCGAGTATTGCAATACTTTTTTATGAGACTGAAATTAAATCAATATTTTGGTATTGTGACAACCCTAATGACGGGCATAACGCCATCTCAGGTGCTTTAGGTCACAAAGAAATGGCATCTAGTGGCTGTAAACCCCCACAGCCAGGAGACCGGCGCTGGATAACAGTCGCTGCACTCCGGAGGCTGCTGCGCAGAGAGACCGGGCCCGAGATAAAAGTCAATGTGCTCCGGGGGCCGCTGCACAGAAAAGCCGGAGCTGATATAAAAGTCAATGCGCTCTGGGTGCTGCTGAGATGAGGAGTCTGGAGCGGAGATAAAAGTCAATGCTCTCCGGGGGCTGCTGCGATGAGGAGGTCAGGACCGAGATAAAAGTCAATGCGCTCCGGGGGCTGCTGCACAGAGAGGCCGGGGCCGAGATAAAAGTCAATGCGCTCCGGGGGCTGCTGCACAGAGAGGCCGGGGCTGAGGTAACAGTCGCTGCACTCCGGGGGTTGCTGCGCAGAGAGGCCGGGGCTGAGGTAACAGTCGCTGCACTCCGGGGGCTGCTGCGCAGAGAGGCCGGAGCTGAGATAAAAGTCAATGTGCTCCGGGGGCTGCTGCACAGAGAGGCCGGGGCCGAGGTAACAGTCGCTGCTGCGCAGAGAGGCCGGAGCTGAGGTAACAGTCGCTGCACTCCGGGGGCTGCTGCACAGAGAGGCCAGGGCTGAGGTAACAGTCGCTGCTGCACAGAGAGGCCAGGGCTGAGATGCCAGTGTGCCCTTGATGACAATGTGCACTTATGATGAGGGATCATACAGCATTTAACCCCCGCCCCACAACAGTGTTAAGAAAAAAAAATAATCACCTCCACCATTTGATGGCTGGAAGCTCAGGTCAGGACGACATCACGCTGGAGCACTGGTCCTGTCCTGAGCTTCCAGCCATCAAACGAGGAGGTGAGTTTTTCTTTTTTTTCTTTTACACAAGCAGAGAAGGGGGCATTATTAATATTGGGTGTCAGTAATGGAGGCATTAATATTACTGGGGGCATTACTATTACTGGGTGCACTAATGGGGGCATTACTATTACTGGGGGCACTACTATTACAGGGGGGCATTATGCATTCTGGGGGGCACTAATGGGGGCATTACTATTATTGGGGAGCACTAATGGGGGCACTACTATTACCAGGGGGCATTACTATTACTAGGGGGCACTAATGGGGGCATTACTATTACTAGGGGGCACTAATGGGGGCATTACTATTACTAGGGGGCACTAATGGGGGCATTACTATTACTAGGGGGCACTAATGGGGGCATTACTATTACTATGGGGCACTAATGGGGGCATTACTATTACTAGGGGGCACTAATAGGGGGATTACTATTACTGGGCGCACTAATGGGGGCATTACTATTACTGGGGGGCACTAATGGGGGGGGCATTACTATTACTGAGGGTACTAATGGGGGGCATTACTATTACTGGGAGTACTAATGTGGGGGCATTATGCATTCTGGGGGGCACTAATGTGGGACACTTAATACTGGGAGCCACATTTTGACACAATGTTAAGCCACACACACCCCCATAACCACACACCCTTTGGGGTGTGGCTTAACTTAACCATTATTTTTTTGTTGGGAAAGGTGGCAACCCTAGGCGGGGGGGGGGTATTTACTGGGGGGTAGTTGCTGACATAGAGGTGTAGCAGAGAGACACAGGCATGACATGGGGCAGAGGAGGAGGCTGGGGCAGCGCCAGACCTGCAATCCAATGGGAGGAAACCACAAGTACCATCTATAGGAGGAGGGCAGGAACCCATGAGGCGCTGCTTACCTGCACTGATCTGTGAGGGAAGAAAGGGGAACCGAGGCGGTTATAGGACGTGAATACAGCATAGGTCTATCAAGACCTTGAATCCCTGTAGGGGGTCCCTAACCAATGTTAAAATTTTTACTTTATTATTTATTTGAAAACACACACTACAAAAAGAAAAACTCTATTAAAATTGTCAGTGTCACAGTGTAATATGGGATTTGATCGGAGTGGTGTGATGGCATTCACAGGGTGTGATTATATGCACAGTAATATTGTTCGGATCCCTTTGTAGGGTATACCTCATCCCACCATTTGATGTGGGATGGTATTAACGCTGGCGATTGTTGGACAGGGAGGGGTGGTATAGAGCGACTTTTAAACAGTGAGCAGTTAAAGGGCAATTACTGTGAATACGCTGCGGATGAGCAGCTGAGCACACAAGGAGAGATTGTGAGGCTATAGGAATGTAGATTGCAGCGGTTACTCATACCTCCAATGAGAAAGTTACAGAGGACGCAGTGCAGTGTTGGCAGAGTCCAGAGAGGAGGGTAGACAGTGGAAAAGGAGACTGGTGAACCATTGATAGCCCCACGGTCATACAAACAGCTACAATTAGAAAATAGCAACAATGTTAGCTGCTGGTAACCTTGCAGATAGGGACCAGTTATAGAGGAATTTGGCAGGAGAGACATCTTCACCAGTGTACCTTTGTGATCCACTGCTACTAATCTGTCCAACAATCGCCAGCGTTAATACCATCCCACATCAAATGGTGGGATGAGGTACACCCTACAAAGGGATCCGAACAATATTACTGTGCATATAATCACACCCTGTGAATGCCATCACACCACTCCGATCAAATCCCATATTACACTGTGACACTGACAATTTTAATAGAGTTTTTCTTTTTGTAGTGTGTGTTTTCAAATAAATAATAAAGTAATAATTTTAACATTGGTTAGGGACCCCTACAGGGATTCAAGGTCTTGATAGACCATTGCTGTATTCATATAAATATCCTGAGGGTCTCTAAAAGGGACTTCGAATAAATAGTTATAGGACGTGCAGCATGTGGGCGGCGCTGCAGTGCACAGCGTGATGAGGTCACACGTGCGGAGCGCATGCGTGTTGTTTCACTCGGAATCCAGCGTAGTTCTGGCAGTAGGGGCGCTTCATGTGCGTCCTCCAGTAGGAGGAGAATACACGATGTTATGGTCACACACTGCCATCTTGTGGTGAAGGGGGGAAATGCTCCACTAATATTATATGTAGGGGAGAAAGAAAGGAAGTGTCTATAGATTAAAGGGAGAATAAAATGGAGGTGTGGCATGTATATAATGCTGAAATAGTGAGTGTTATGTACTTATTATTAGGATGTGGATGTGTGTGTGTATATAATAGTGGTCAGCAGTGTGTGGGTGTATGTGTGTAAGTGTGCACAAAGGGGCTGGGTATAGAAATAGAGAATTGGAATCATCAATTGATATAAAAAGGGGAGATGGAAAAATAAGAGAAAGTGCAAAAAGAGGGAGGAAAAACCCATACATTTGTTATGACAGCATGCACAGAAAAATGATAACATGAACATAATCCAGATTGACTACTTGGTGACACATATCACACGCATATATGATTATATGTTATATAAATTACATAACCAAAAATAGATTATATATATACTTTATATTACCACGTGCATCCGCCCCAAGGAGGATGGTGGTAATTCTGGAGGAAACATTATCTAACATTTAGAGATTAGATACAAATAGATGTTGCGGGCATTAGGCTGATTATAGAACAAAAACGTACTGAAAAAAGTGGCCTAAACGGGTGAAAATGCTCCAAACCCAGACACTGTGGCGTGTCTATAACCGGGGGAGCAATTCCTCCACATGCGGTCCGCAGACAACGGCAATCCCCAGCAAAAAATGAGTTCAATGGAGGATGCCGGGGCGGACCGCATGCACCACAAGAACATCTTGCACAAAATGATACATTGTGCAGATGAAAAAATATACATACAAAAATCACTGCAAAAAATTCACCAAAATGATACGCAGCTGACAAAACTGACACTAATTTTGCTCTCTGCCCCATGTACCTTGTATTTCTATATGACAGTAATAGATAGGTTTGTTATATAATCAGCCTAATGCCCGCAACATCTTTTTGTATCTAATCTCTGAATGTTAGATATTGTTTCTTCCAGAACACATGACCCCCATCCTCTCTCTCTCTCTCTATATATATATAAAATATTCTATTTTTGGTTATGTAATTTATATAACAATTAGAAATGAGCAAAGATTTCAAAAATTCTATTCCATCAATATTTATTTGCGACAATGTATTTTTCGCCCTATAAGACGCACCTAGGTTTTTGGGGAGGAAAATAAGAAAAAAATTTTTTTAACCAAAAGGTGTGCTTTTGGTGGGTTTGGAACTAATGGTGGTCTGTGGATGACGGACACTGTTATGGGGGGGATCTGTGGATGACGGACACTGTTATGGGGGGGATCTGTAGATGACGGACACTGTTATGGGGGGATCTGTGGATGACGGACACTGTTATGGGGGGGATCTGTGGATGACGGACACTGTTATGGGGGGGATCTGTAGATGACGGACACTGTTATGGGGGGATCTGTGGATGACGGACACTGTTATGGGGGGATCTGTGGATGACGGACACTGTTATGGGGGGGATCTGTGGATGACAGACACTGTTATGGGGGGATCTGTGGATGACGGACACTGTTATGGGGGGGATCTGTAGATGACGGACACTGTTATGGGGGGATCTGTGGATGACGGACACTGTTATGGGGGGATCTGTGGATGATGGACACTTATGGGGGGATCTGTGGATGACGGACACTTATGGGGGGATCTGTGGATGACGGACACTTATGGGGGGATCTGTGGATGACGGACACTTATGGGGGGATCTGTGGATGACGGACACTTATGGGGGGATCTGTGGATGACGGAAACTTATGGGGGGATCTGTGGATGACGGACACTATTACGGGGGGGATCTGTGGCTGGCACTGTTACAGGGGGGGATCTGTGTATGGCACTGTTACGGGGGGATCTGTGTATGGCACTGTTATATATGTGCCATCCACAGACCCCCCACCCCATAACAGTGCCATCCACAGACCCCCCCAGCCCATAACAGTGCCATCCACAGACCCCCACCCCTTAACTGTGCCATCCACAGATTCCGTGTGCCCCCCCGCCGCCGCCGCCGCCCCCCCCCAGTATACAAATATAAAATGTATTATTGAAATAAAAGTTATTAAACATGCCCCCCACACTCCTAATAGTACCGTATATCCTAATTGCTTCTGTATAATGCCAGCAGGCAGGCCGGGAGGCCGGCGCGTCACTCACTGACGTCACTTGCCTGCGCCGCCTGCTTCATTTATAAAGGAGGCGGCGCAGGCACGTGACATCAGGGAGTTACGCTGCCGCCCGCCCGGCCCACCTGCCGGCATTATACAGAAGCAATTAGGATATACGGTACTATTAGGAGTGAGGGGGGCATGTTTAATAACGTTTAGTTCAATAATACATTTTATATTAGAATACCGGAGCGGTGGGGCGGGGCTATAGTACAGTAACCGCACCGCCCCACCGCTATTGCCGGCCCCCAGCTCCTCCTCCCAGTCCCTCCCCCGGCCCCCGCTCCGTACATCGCATCCAGCGATGTTAAACTGTCAGCATTCGCCCCATAAGACGCAGGGGCATTTTCCTACTATTTTTGGGGAGGAAAAAGTGCGTCTTATGGGGCGAAAAATACTGTATTTCCTGGCTGCAGAGAGCCTTTATAGTGGGGTAGAACACTGTGCCTTTATAGTAGTGTAGAACACTGTGCCTTTATAGTGGGGTAGAACACGGTGCCTTTATAGTGGTGTAGAACACTGTGCCTTTATAGTGGGGTAGAACACTGTGCCTTTATAGTGGAGTAGAACACTGTGCCTTTATAGTGGTGTAGAACACTGTGCCTTTATAGTGGGGTAGAACACTGTGCCTTTATAGTGGTGTATAACACTGTGCCTTTATAGTGGTGTAGAACAATGTGCCTTTATTGTGGGGTAGAACACTGTGCCTTTATAGTGGGGTAGAACACTGTGCCTTTATAGTGGGGTAGAACACTGTGCCTTTATAGTGGGGTAGAACACTGTGCCTTTATAGTGGGGTAGAACACTGTGCCTTTATAGTGGGGTAGAACACTGTGCCTTTATAGTGGGGTAGAACACTGTGCCTTTATAGTGGGGTAGAACACTGTGCCTTTATAGTGGGGTAGAACACTGTGCCTTTATAGTGGTGTAGAACACTGTGCCTTTATAGTGGGGTAGAACACTGTGCCTTTATAGTGGGGTAGAACACTGTGCCTTTATAGTGGGGTAGAACACTGTGCATTTATAGTGGGGTAGAACACTGTGCCTTTATAGTGGGGTAGAACACTGTGCTTTTATAGTGGTGTAGAACACTGTGCCTTTATAGTGGTGTAGAACACTGTGCCTTTATAGTGGTGTAGAACACTGTGCCTTTATAGTGGGGTAGAACACTGTGCTTTTATAGTGGTGTAGAACACTGTGCCTTTATAGTGGTGTAGAACACTGTGCCTTTATAGTGGGGTAGAACACTGTGCCTTTATAGTGGGGTAGAACACTGTGCCTTTATAGTGGTGTAGAACACTGTGCTTTTATAGTGGTGTAGAAAACTGTGCCTTTATAATGGGGTAGAACACTGTGCCTTTATAGTGGGGTAGAACACTGTACCTTTATAGTGGTGTAGAACACTGTGCTTTTATAGTGGTGTTGAACACTGTGTCTTTATAGTGGGGTAGAACACTGTACCTTTATAGTGGTGTAGAACACTGTGCCTTTATAGTGGTGTAGAACACTGTGCTTTTATAGTGGGGTAGAACACTGTGCCTTTAAAGTGGTGTAGAACACTGTGCCTTTATAGTGGTGTAGAACACTGTGCCTTTATAGTGGTGTAGAACACTGTGCCTTTATAGTGGGGTAGAACACTGTGCCTTTATAGTGGGGTAGAACACTGTGCCTTTATAGTGGGGTAGAACACTGTGCCTTGCAGTAACATGCATAGGGAGTCTGCTGTGGTAGTGAAATAGTACTGTGAGTCTGTATAACATGCAGATTATTATTATTATTATTTATTATTAAAGCGCTATTCATTCCATAGCGCTGTACATATGATAAGCGGTGCACATACATAATACAGACAATTGCACTAAGCATGAACAAGACGAGTTACGAACTGGTACAGAAAAGAGCCCTGCCCGTTAGGCTTTACAATCTACATGGTATGGGAGAAGGACACAGTATGTGTGGGTGAAGTTGGTCATGGCGGTATAGAGGCAGCAGGGTCACTGGTTGTAGGCTTGTCTGAAGAGGTGGGTTTTTAGGTTTCATTTGAAGGATTTCACTTTAGGTGAGAGTCTGATATGTTGGGGTAGCGCGTTCCAGAGTACGGGGGATGCACTTGAGAAATCTTGGAGGCAATTGTGGGAAGAGGTGATAAGAGGAGAGGAGAGAAGGAGGTCTTGTGAGGATCGGAGAGTGCGTGTGGGGATGTATCAGGAGAGTAGCTCAGAGATGTAGGGAGGGGACAGGTTATGGACGGCCTTGTATGTATTTCTTAGTATTTTGAACTGAATTCGCTGGTCAATGTGTAGCCAGTGAAGGGATTGGCAGAGAGGAGAGGCAGAGGAATAACAGGGTGAGAGGTGGATTAGTCGGGCAGCAGAGTTGAGGATAGATTGGAGGGGTGTGAGAGTGCTGGAAGGAAGGCCACAAAGGAGGATGTTGCAGTAGTCTAGGTGGGAGATGATGAGGGCATGTACAAGCATTTTCGCAGAATCAAAGTTGAGGAAAGTGCGGATGCAGGAAATGTTTTTGAGTTGGAGGCGGCAGGTGGTGGAAAGGGCTTGGATATAAGGTCGGAAGGAGAGGGCAGAATCCAAGGTCACTCCAAGACAGCGGACTTGGTTGACCGGGAAGAGTGTGCAGCCATTGATCGTGATAGATAGGTCTGTTGGAGGGGATGAGCAAGATGAGGGAAAGATGATGAATTCTGTTTTATCCATGTTAAGTTTTAAAAAGCGAGAGGAGAAGGAGGATATGGAAGATAGGCATTGTGGGATTCTGGATAGTAAGGCGGTGATGTCTGGACCAGAGAGGTAGATTTGTGTGTCGTCAGCATAAAAGTGATACTGAAAGCCATGGGACTCTATAAGCTGTCCCAGGCCAAAAGTATAGATAGATAAGAGCAGGGGTCCTAGGACAGAGCCTTGAGGGAATGAGACAAGGAGGTGGTGTGAGAGTGGGAGACACTAAACATCCGGTCTGTGAGGTATGATCTGATCCAAGAGAGGGCCAGGTCAGTGATGCCAAGAGATGAGAGTTTGTAACAGAAGGGAGTGGTTGATGGTGTCAAAGGCAGAGGACAGGTCAAGGAGAAGGAGGACAGAGTAATATTTTTTTTGTTTTGGCTGTTAGTATGTCATTGGTGACTTTGGTAAGGGCAGTCTCAGTTGAGTGGTGGGGTCGGAAGCCAGATTGTAGCCGGTCAAGGAGGCAGCAGGAGGAGAAGTGAGAGGACAGTTCAGAATGGACATGTTGCTCAAGTAGCTTTGAGGCATATGGAAGAAGTGATATGGGGCAATATCTGGACAAAGAAGATTGAAAGTGAAGGCTTTTTGAGGCGTCGCTCTTAGAATCACTTCACACTTCAATTATTTGGTCAGTTATGGGGCCAAAAACTGACCAAATAACTCAAGTGTGAACTCAGCCTTACAGGTCAATGTTAGCACCAGGTATAAAGAACCGTGCAGCAGCCCAAGATTCTATAGTATGAAAGAGCACACTCCTTTTACACCGTCGTCAGCTGATTCCACATAGATTTCTACGGAACCTGTTCTATTACACGCTGACAGAAGTAGTGTCCCTCTGACAGAGTAGAGAGGGTGTCAGCAGTAAGTTTGTGTTGACGTCGCTGGTTATTTTTCCCTTCTCATCCGTCAAAGGACCAACTCCAAAAATCGGGTCCTGTCTTTTGAGCTTCTTCCTTTACATGGTCTATAGCTGGCCAGCTAGGACGTGTCCTAGGTTGCTAGTATAGCTTATATGTGTATACAGCTAAACCTGCTAATTACCTAAATACAGTTCCTATGTTTACATGTCAAAGACAAAAGCAGAGTTATTTACTGTGACATCATATTTGGTTGTCATATAACTGTTACATTTTGTGTTCACAGAAGTAGAAAAAGATAATATGCCTTTAAAAATCATTTTGTATTGTAAGGTAAGCTCAGTGACACAGCAGAAACAACAGAAAGCATAGTGTTAATCTGTTGTTGCTGGGCAGAAGACTAGATCAATCACAGAAAAAATGGATTGAATAATCAATATAGGTAGCACTCCTGCGTCAGGTTTCCTGGACGGGTGCTCTCAGCCAACAGATTCACCCAATCTATAAAAAGCTAAATATATCAAAAAGAGGCTTCCTCAGTGGTACCACCTAGAACCCCGAAACGCATTTGGTTTTGGATCCTCCTGTAAAATATAAAGACCACCGTAATCTACAGCAACGTTTACTCTGGGTAGAAAAATCGCAATTAGATCTTAAAGGATCCTAAGAACTGGAAATACGTAAAGAAGTCACTGGCGCCAGTGAGATACATTCACATTCGCTAAAAGTAGATGATAATAAAGAACATCACAATCGAGACGCCTTCGACATCACAGTAGAAACCAACATTCTTCGATACCACTTACCTCTGGTGAAACGCTCGACACTCACGTGAGTAAGCAGGAGTGGGGGGCCTGGTGCAGCTACCACGCAGGACGCCACGGTCCATTCACCGGATTCCGCCCATAATCGACCTGGCTTGTGAGTAGATACACTATATAGAGGATAATCAAAATAACTGTGTCGGGTGTCAAGTCGATTGTTTAGTTTGATTTGAACATTACAAATCGATATTACAATCGAATGATACGGTTCTGAAAAATTTCTAAATATTGATGGTGGACATTTATATAAGTGCATACGAACATATTTGTGAACATTAATAATCAAAGAAACACCCAAAACTGTATGCGAACATTTTTGCGAACATTGCTATAATTATGAAAATGCAAGAAAATTTTATGTGAGAAATAAGCACATGCGATTATTGGATCGAAAGTTAGATTGCAGTCAGAATATATTTGTGAGGGATCCTTCCATCAGTTCCTCACAGATCAGGTTCTACTGGAGAACCTACATATTTTATTCCAATTATATTTATTTATTTATTTATTATTTAATATTTATTTATCATTTATTATCACCACTATTATCAGTCTGGCCAGACCAATTTCTACATATGTATTTATTGCAAATATCTTAATTGTGGTTTTATAGTTATTGAATAAAGTATCACTTACTCCAGGTATAGTGAGAGCCCAGCCTCTTTTGATATAGCTAGATCAATCTCAGCCAGCTTCTTACACAGCAAAAGTTTTCACCAATCACAGCCAGCCTCACACACAGCCTGTCTGGGAATTCCCCTAGCAGGAGATGCTAGAATCATTATTCACCAGAGACAGGAGCTGAAGAGACATTCACTCCACTGAGAGCTGTGTTCTTATGGGAACAAGAGGCCAAAATAGATATTTAGAACAGTTATATAATGTTCATATTGTTAGTATTGTGATTAGAACTCTATACTTACCATACTTTGGCTTGATAATAGTCCCAGCAAGTGGACTGAAACGTCGCAAGGGGGAATAAAGATCCACATTTTTCACCTACGGATGTGCTGCGGTGTCTTTTCTTTTTTCTTTTCTATACTTACCTAGATATATGTGTGTTTACTTAACAGCTCCACCAAATTGCAAGCATACAAACCAGATGCCAAATACAAATTGCAAGCATACAAACCAGATTCCATACAAATTGCAAATACAAATTGCAAGCTACAATTGCAAACTACAAAGTTCACAATCCAAATTCAAATTCCATTATGCAATCCAAATTGCATACAACCATACCAGATCATACTCAACCAATCTGCAAATAGTTACTGCAAACTGCAAACCCAGTTTAGCCAGTAGAATTGTTAAATCTCAGATATACCTCTCAGAGAGATCAGAAAGTGCTTAAATAACTTAAAGTGACAGTACAGATACTCAAGAGAGAAATATATCCACCATTTTATGTTGGATGACAAGATTGAACAGTTGAACCACCATCTTATGCATACCGCAATTTTATGATACTTTATGCAACACGTGTTTTGTACATGGACTATATGCTGCGGAGGCGACAGTGTTATATATGAAGAAAAGTTGAAGTTAATAAAGAAGTTATTTCAAGCATTTGGTGTGCTCTTTAAACCTACTGTTTCCATAGAATGGCGCTAGAGGAATTACAGAGTAATAGACAGTCTGGTTAGACTAAAAGTCAGAGATACCAAAATTCGTCTAATGGCACAGTGCAAAAGGCACTTCATAGTGCTGCGCCTGCCACATGGTCAGCATTTGGTCATTAATCTATCAGTATTGCTAAGGCCAAAAAAAACTGGAGTGGATCCAAAACAGAAATGACACGTGATTGGAATATTTGTATGTGTTCTGTGTTTGGTACCCACTCCTGCTTTTGGCTTCCAAATCATGAGCGTATCGTGATGCAAATGACCACATGATACAGGCCTTATGGATGCTCCAATAACAGGATCTGTTGTGTTTTTCATGTTTCTGTCCTTCTGACAGATCATAAAAAGGGTAAAATAAATGATGATATCAACAAGGCCAAAGAGAGATACTAGTGGCCCAGTCACAGAATAGGGAGGGTTGCAACCGCATGAGGAGTAAACATAATTGCCCAAACACAGAGTGGGGAGGGTGGCAACCGCATGGGGAGTCAACACAGTGGATCAGTTACAGTGTGGGGAGTGTGGCAACCGCATGAGAAGTCAACATAATGGCCAAGTCACAGAGTGGTAAGGTGGCAACCGCATGATGAGTCAACATAATGGCCCACTACAATTACATTGGACCCACTCGCACGTGTTGAGACTCAAACACTATATTTTCAATTGGTCATAGACCACTAATTGTCTCTAGGTTGACACGTGCCTGGGCATGCGCATTGAGGGAGAACTCAAGATCACTACCAAGTCTATGCGCACGGACGGTTCGCGCAGCTGACTGCCGGTTTGTAGAAAAAGAGGTGGGAAGGTCTTATAATAGGACATCCCACGTAATGCCAGTACCGATTGGCCGGGAGAATATGGTGAGATGTAAAAGAGATGTTTATTGGTCCATGCAGTCATGACTAATGCTGGGAGGTTTTATAAGCCCAGTCCCGCCCCCAATACAAACACTGCCCTTTCCCCTGAAGACGCCAAGGGAGCTTGGCGAAACATGTCGGGGGGCAGAGTGTTGTACATGTGATTTTAGGCAGTGAAGTGCCATGTCGAGCCAAAGCGTTTGATACGTATAGCAGTACTTAGTGCCTAGGGAGGACGCTCTTAGGTAAAGGAGCGCACTGTGGAATAAACAGTGCGCAACACAAATAACTGTGACCACTAGGAAAATTAGATCACAGATATTATTAGAGAACAGAGCTCCAGCGCCCCCTAGTAGCCAATCAGTACAATTACACCTCAGAATTGTGCAATAAGACAGGCACCACTGATAATTTTAATGTGTGAGTTCTAATATTATTTTATGGGTACATAATAAATGTTAAATTTTAATACTGCTAACCCAGAGCACGTGTCAACCTAGAGACAATTAGTGGTCTATGACCAATTGAAAATATAACATAATGGCCCAGTCACAGGATGAGGAAGACCAGGCAGATGACCCTGACATACCGTGTCAGTATGCAGTGGAGATGGAGGCAGGGAGCCCATCCGAGTCCCTTGCGCTAATGGCCAGATGCTTGCTGAGTTGTTTGTATAATGATAGCTGTATTATCACAATTTGGCAGAGGGATGACTACTGGCTCTCCACCATGTTAGACCTTTGCTACTACTATAAAATGGGGGCCTTTCTCCCACCCGCTGAGAGGGAGCATAAGCTCAATTACTGTTGAGGCATCCTATGTAGTCAGTTGGCCGCTGCGCCATCGCTCATCCTTACAAAGGTCTGACTGGGGGGGCCCCTCTGCATTCATGTTCCACTGCCATGACTGCTGGAAAGGAGTGAGGAGGGGCAGGAGCAGAAAGAGCTCCATCAGCAGAATTTCCTCATGCTTTGCAGTAGCGAATCGATTTAACTTGAAATAGTGTAAAAAATAAATAAAAAATTATACTTATACTTATCTGATCCATTTACTCATGATCAGCTGCCCGCCGCCATCTTCATTGGATTCAGCCGAAATCCCATGCACGGCAACATATGACATCACCGTGCTGGCTGGCGTAATGTCATCGGGGCCCCAAACGGGATTTCGCACCAGACCTTCAATCAAGATGGCAGCGGGTGGCACGTCGCGAGCAAATGGATCAGGCAAGTATATATTTTTTTGGTTTTACACTGCATTTTTCGGTCATGTATGAACGTGGCATCTGAGGGCTACAATGACGAGGAGCGGCACAATTCGTCACAGAGCAGATTTTTTTGTAAATTTCGGCGAAACAGCCGAATTGAACTTTGATGAACTTCACTAATCTCTAGTCATCAATGTTAAAAAGCCTAGACAACTGCATACTGCCACGGTGTGTCGGGGTCTTCTGCCTGGTCTTCCTCATCGCCCTCTAGCTCTTCCTGCAACTCTCCTGTCACTTATGCAGAAAAACAACTTGCTCGTGATAGGCCGCCCGCCACCATCTTGATTGAAGATCCCATCCGAAATCTTGCGCTGCTACATATGACATCATCTCGGGCCGTGCAGGATTTCGGCCAGGATCTTCAAGCAAGATGGCGGCAGGCGGCCCGTTGCGAGAAAAGGGATCAGGTTTTATTTTTTTGTTTGTTTTTTACACTGTCTTTTACATCACATGCCGAAATCATGTATGAACGTGGCATCTGAGAGGTACAATAACGGGAACGGCGCAATGGCCGCTCCCTGTAATTGCACCCACTAGTTACAAAGAAATATGCTTTGTGACGAAGTAAATCGGCACAAAGCTGATTTTTTTGGTAAAATTCGGCGAAGCAGCCAAATCAAACTTTCAACAACTTCGCTCTCTACCCATGTGCATAACCTTACATTTGTCCGTGTTACAACTCATCTGTCACTTCTCTGCCCAAACCTCCAATCTATCCAGATCCCTCTGTAGCAGTATACTGTCCTCTTCTGTGTTAATAACTTGACACAGTTTACAGTAGTGTCATCTGCAAAAATGTATATTTTACTGTGCTAGCCTTCTACAAGGTCATTTATAAATATATTGAAGAGAATAGGGCCCAATACTCACCCCTGTGGTACCCCGCTACTGACAATGACCCAATCTAAGTGTGTACCGTTAATAACCACCCTCTGTTTTCTATCGCTCAGCCAGTTACTTACCCACATACAGATGTTTTCTCCCAGTCCGAGCATTATCATTTAATATACTAACTAGTGTTGAGCGAGCATGCTCGGCTGAATACCTGTTTGGCTCGAGCATCGCAATACTCGGCACTTGGCGGTACTCAGCCGAGTACCACATATGCTCGAGCGCCATGCTCGAGTCTCCTTCCTGCAAGTTTTGCGGCTGCTAAGCAGCCAATAAACGTGCAGGTAAGTACTGCCATCACTGTAATGTCAGTAACCATGTTGGCTGCTGGCATTACAGTGATTGGTTGTCCGGAACGCATCATCAGGTGCTATATAGCACCCTATGACGCGGGTTCGGCTCATTGCGAGTCAGGGAGAGCTGCGCTTAGGAAGGGACAGATAGTGTAGGGAGCTTGTGATCGCAATTTATTCCAGTGAATAACGTTTCAAAGACCCAAAAGTCCTTTTAACCCCTTAAGGACTCAGCCCTATTTCACCTTAAGGACATTTTTTTACAAATCTGACCAGTGTCACTTTAAGTGCTGATAACTTTAAAACGCTTTGACTTATCCAGGCCATTCTGGGATTGTTTTTTCGTCACATATTGTACTTCACTACACTAGTAAAATGAAGTCAACAAAATGCATTTTTATTTATAAAAAAATACCAAATTTACCAAAACTTTATAAAAAATTGCAAATTTCCAAGTTTCAATTTCTCTACTTTTATAATACATAGTGTGGTAAGGTGAACAGAAAGGTGTATGGTAAAGTCCTGGAAGGGGTGTATATCCCACCCAGATTCCTCAACTGGGTGAGGTAAATAAAATCCAGGACAGGTTTTCCCCTAGCCTGATGGATCCCAGCTGAAGCCAGCTGGGATCATCAAGGGGAAATAAAGCACAGTCCATGCTGTCAGTCTGAGGAGAGGAATGCCTGGAGAAAGCCTAAGAAGATGGCTGCGCTGCTGGCTAGAGAAGCCGAGTTCTCTGTGTGACCTGTGTTCAATAGGTGAGCTAGGATCCTTACTGTATTAGCCAGGGCCCAGACGGGCAGGTGTTTATTTCAGTTTGATTTATGTTTTGTGGTGCTGGTCCTTCACCTTACCCAGTGAATTATAACTGGGGTTGCCTGTATTGCCGGAGTGTGATAAATAAAGCAGCATTTGGACTTTAACCCTGTGGTCTGCAAGAGAATCTGTCATCGCCGCCCAGCCTGACAGTGTAACCCCTTACAATTGGTGTCGGATGCGGGCAGGCGTACCTGCTAAAAAGGCAACAGTCGGTTGCTAAGGGAAACGGCGTGACAGTAAATGATTTAATGTCCTGGGTGAAAGCTGCTGCAGCTTTACAAAGTTCACCAAATACCATGGAGGAAATGATGAAGATGTTGTTACAGGCAAATCTGGAGGAAAGGAAAAGACATGCTGAGGATAAAAAGAGACACGAAGAAGCATTACGTGTCCAACAACAGGCTAATGCGCAGCAACAACAAGCTAATGCGCAGCAACAACAGGCCATGGCACAGCAGCAGGAAACTAATCGTTTGTTGATGGAGCATATTGCTGCAATAAGAGAGACTGCTGTAACTCCAGCCCCACAAGTGGAGGTAAGCCCCCCAGAGACTTTGAATGTGAGGAGGGTTGTGCAGCGGGCCTTGCAAAAACTGACACTTGATGATGATATCGAGGCCTATCTGACCGTATTTCAAAGGGTGGCGTAAAGAGAAAGGTTGCCAATAGCAGAGTGGGCAGAGGTCCTTGCGCCCTTTTTGTCCGGCGAACCACAAAAGGCCTACTATGACCTCAGGGAGCAGGATGTCCGGGACTATGTCAAATTAAAAATGGAGATCCTGGCTCGTTTGGGCGTTACACCAGCGGTTCGTGCCCGGAGGGTCCACACGTGGAGCTACACCATGGACAAGCCTGCCCGATCTCAGATGTTTGACCTCCTCCATCTTGTACGGAAGTGGCCGGAACCTGAGACTTCTACACCAGACCAGATTGTGGTGAAAGTAATGGTGGATCACTACTTTAGAGCCCTCCCAGCGGAGCTGCAAGGTGGGTCGGACATGGAGACCCCAAAACTGCGGATCAGCTCGTAAACCTGGTGGAAAGGTTCCTTTCGACTGAGGACTACCTCCGTGATGTCCCTACCACACCAACACCTCCCCGGAGTGCCCGACCTGTGTCATCTGTGGGTAAGAGAGTTCCGGTTATAAGGAAGTGTGTGGAAGGGTGCAAGAGGGAATAAGGCTCTAGAGGTTGGGCGTGGGCATAAGACTGAGTCTCCCGGGCAGTCGGGACCCGGAGAGGTTTTCTCACCTAGAAGACCTGGGGCGACCCAGTGCTGGAGGTGCCGTGAGTGGGGACATATTGCTGCCTATTGCCCTCTGACCTCAGAGCCCATGGAGTGTCCCGGGACCCGGAGACAGTCGCTGTATGCGGTGCCAGTGTGTGCGGCCTCCCCAGGACTAGAGACTGAGCCGCAGATGTGTACCCTGATGATAAATGACTGCTCCGTCAGGGCTCTGTTGGACTCCGGTAGTCTGGTCACCTTAGTGCATGCCAGCTTCGTGGCTGGTAATTATGTGCCGGACAAAAGAGTAATTGTGCTGTGCATCCATGGGGATGCAAAATCATACCCGGTGGCTTGCGTTAAGCTGGAGACTCCGGCTGGGACTGCATCCTATAAAGTCGGGGTCGTAAAAAGACTTATGCATGATATGATATTGGGCCGGGACTTCCCCTTGTTTTGGAAGTTGTGGGAGAAGAGAAACATTCCTACAGAATCTGTGCCGTCTCCTTTAAATAATGATTGCTATGAGTGGCCCATTGAATCCAATGGTTTACAGGAAAAGACCATTGAAAACAATGGTGCCGATAAGATGCAAAATGAAGATGTCATGATAACTGAAATGTCTGATGAAAATATGGGGTTATGTGACATACCTGATAATGACACTTTTCCATTGCAGGTGTTAGCTGGTGAAGATGAAGCTTCCCCAACTGGGGAAAATGTGTTGGACTTAGGGGTGTCTCGGGGTAACTTTGGTACAGAGCAATTGAGAGACCCCACTCTCATGAGTGCTCACGAAAATGTTACCATGATAGATGGTGTACCACAGGTACCAGAAGCTGACCAAAAATTTTCGCATTTTGCCATGAATGGAAACCTGCTGCATCGAGTTAATAAATGCAACAATGAAATTGTGGAGCAGCTTCTGGTGCCAAAACCCTATAGACGTATGGTACTAGACCTCGCACATAACCACGTACTTGGGGGTCATTTGGGTGTTAGCAAAACACAGGAGAGGGTACTACAAAGATTTTTCTGGCCTGGAGTATACAAGGAAGTGGAAATATACTGCGAGTCCTGCCCAACCTGCCAGATAAGTGCCCCGACCTCACATTTCCGGAGTCCCTTGGTGCCTCTTCCCATCATTGAGGTACCTTTTGAAAAAATTGCCATGGACTTGGTGGGTCCCATTGTTAAGTCAGCTAGGGGGCACCAGTATATCTTGGTTGTGTTGGACTATGCCACACGATACCTGGAAGCGGTACCCTTGTGAAACATGGCATCCAAAAATATTGCCCGGGAATTATTTTTCATGTTCTCCCGCACAGGGATCCCTAAAGAAATTCTCACGGACCAGGGTACCCCCTTTATGTTGAAGGTCATGAAAGAGTTGTGTAAGTTGTTCAAAATCACCCAGATACGTACCTCGGTGTACCACCCACAGACAGATGGGTTGGTCGGGACTGGGACTGCCTCCTGCCATACCTTATGTTCTCTGTTAGGGAGGTGCCTCAGGCTTCTACAGGGTTCTCACCATTTGAGTTGCTATATGGCCGTCACCAGAGGGGTTTACTCGATGTAGCTAAAGAAACCTGGGAGACTGAGGCTACTCCCTATAAGAGCGTCATTGAACATGTGGCTGACATGCAAGACAGGATAGCGACAGTAATGCCCATTGTTAAAGAACATCTGCAAAGAGCCCAGGAGGCTCAAAGCAGAATTTATAACAGGTCTGCCAAGATAAGGGACTTTAATCCCGGGGACAGGGTCCTGATTCTAGTTCCCACTGTAGAAAGTACGTTTCTGGCAAAATGGCTGGGTCCCTACGAGGTTGTGGAAAAAGTTGGCAAGGTGAACTATAAGGTGCACCAACCAGGAAGGAGAAAACCCTACCAGATTTACCACGTAAATCTGATTAAGCCATGGAAAGATCGGGAGTCATTGGTGGCTGCACAGACCATGAGTAAGGAGGTGTCACCACCAATTCCTCCGGTAAAAATTAGTGAGGCATTGTCAGTACCCCAGAAACAAGAAGTAAAAGAGTTTCTACAGAAAAATAGAGGAAGGTTTTCTGACCTACCAGGCAGTACCCACCTGATAGAACATTCTGTGAGAACTGAACCCCACAGTAAGGTGAATCTAAAGCCCTACAGGATACCAGAAGCACGCAGAAAGGCGGTATCCTCTGAGGTCAGGCGCATGCTTGAGTTAGGGGTCATTGAGGAATCTACCAGTGAGTGGTCAAGCCCTATTCTCTTAATCCCGAAGCCTAATGGGACTTGGAGATTTTGTAATGATTTCCGGAAGCTAAATGAGGTATCAAAATTCGATGCGTACCACATGCCCAGAGTAGACAAACTAATTGAGAGGCTTGGGAAAGCAAGGTACATCATCACGACCCTTGACCTTACAAAAGGGTATTGGCAAGACGGCATTCTCCACTCCAGAGGGGCTGTTCCAGTACACAGTGATGCCGTTCGGGTTACATGGAGCCCCTGCTACATTTCAGAGGTTGATGGACCTGATCTTGAAGCCACATCGTGACTATGCTGCCGCTTACCTTGATGATGTGGTCATTTTTTCATCTAATTGGAGAAGTCACCTCTGGAAGGTACAGGCCGTTATAGACTCCATTAGTGATGCTGGCCTAACCATAAACCCTGAGAAGTGTGCAGTTGGTTTAGAGGAAGCAAAATATCTGGGCTACATTATTGGTAAAGGGCTGGTTAAACCCCAGATCAATAAAGTAGAGGCGATACAAGACTGGCCTAGGCCCTTAACGAAGAAACAAGTCAGGGCCTTCCTTGGCATGACAGGGTACTACCGCCGGTTCGTACCGAATTTTGCCTCGATGGCAACACCATTGACTGACTTAACGAAAGGCCCTAAGTCAGTAATGGTGAAGTGGACCCCAGAGGCATAAAAGGCCTTTCAAAGCCTAAAGTCCGCTCTCTGTCAACAGCCGGTGCTCATTTCCCCGGATTTCAGAAAAGAGTTTCTGGTCCAGACTGATGCATCTGAGACAGGCTTGGGAGCGGTCCTGTCACAAGTGATAAATGGGGAGGAGCACCCAGTGATGTACCTAAGTAGGAAGTTGACCCCAGCAGAGAAAAATTATGCCATAGTGGAACGAGAGTGTCTAGCCATTAAATGGGCTCTGGAGTAACTTAAATATAACCTGCTGGGTAGGAAATTTCTGTTGGTAACAGATCACGCTCCTTTAATTTGGATGAAACAAAACAGGGAGAAAAACGCAAGAGTGACCAGGTGGTTTCTCTTCCTGCAAAATTTTAATTTCAAGGTTGAACATAGGCCAGGGAAATTACAGGGGAACGCAGATGCTTTGTCCAGGATACACTGCTTGTTGGCTAAAAATATCCAGACCTCCGGTCTAGAGAAGAGGGGGGGGATATGTGGTAAGGTGAACAGAAAGGTGTATGGTAAAGTCCTGGAAGGGGTGTATATCCCACCCAGCTTCCTCAACTGGGTGAGGTAAATAAAATCCAGGACAGGTTTTCCCCTAGCCTGATGGATCCCAGCTGAAGCCAGCTGGGATCATCAAGGGGAAATAAAGCACAGTCCATGCAGTCAGTCTGGGGAGAGGAATGCCTGGAGAAAGCCTGGGAAGATGGCTGCGCTGCTGGCTAGAGAAGCAGAGTTCTCTGTGTGACCTGTGTTCAATAGGTGAGCTAGGATCCTTACTGTATTAGCCAGGGCCCAGACGGGCAGGTGTTTATTTCAGTTTTGTTTATGTTTTGTGGTGCTGGTCCTTCACCTTACCCAGTGAATTATAACTGGGGTTGCCTGTATTGCTGGAGTGTGATAAATAAAGCAGCATTTGGACTTTAACCCTGTGGTCTGCAAGAGAATCTGTCATCGCCGCCCAGCCTGAGAGTGTAACCCCTTACAATAGTAATACCTCAAAAAATAGTTATAACTTTACATTCCCCATATGTCTACTTCATGTTTGGATATTTTTGGGAATGATATTTTTTTTTTTTGGGATGTTACAAGGCTTAGAAGTTTAGAAGCAAATCAAAAACCCAATTTTTAGGGACCAGTTCAAGTCTGAAGTCACTTTGCGAGGCTTACATAATAGAAACCACACAAAAATGACCCCATTCTAGAAACTACACCCCTCAAGGTATTCAAACCTGATTTTACAAACATTGTTAACCCTTTAGGTGTTCCACAAGAATTAATGGAAAATAGAAATACAATTTCAAAATTTCACTTTTTTGGCAGATTTTACTTTTTTTTTTTTCCAGTTACAAAGCAAGGGTTAACAGCCAAACCAAACTCAATATTTATGGCCTTGATTCTGTAGTTTACAGAAACACCCTATATGTGGTCGTAAACCGCTGTACGGGCACACGGCAGGGGGCAGAAGGAAAGGAATGCCATACGGTTTTTGGAAGGCAGATTTTGCTGGAATGTTTTTTTGACACCATGTCCCATTTGAAGCCCCCCTGATGCACCCCTAGAGTAGAAACTCCAAAAAAGTGGCCCCATTTTAGAAACTACGGGATAAGGTGGCAGTTTTTTTGGTACTAGTTTAGGGTACATATGATTTTTGGTTGCTCTATATTACACTTTTTGTGTGGCAATGTGACAAGAAATAGCTATTTTGGCACCGTTTTTATTTTTTGTTATTTACAACATTTATCTGACAGGTTAGATCATGTGATATTTTTATAGACCAGGTTGTCACGGATGCGGCGATACTTAATATGTATACTTTTTTTATTTATGTAAATTTTACACAATGATTTCTTTTTTGAAACAAAAAAAATCATGTTTTAGTGTCTCCATATTCTGAGAGCCACAGTTTTTGGGCGATTATCTTAGGTAGGGTCTCATTTTTTGCAGGATGAGATGACGGTTTGATTGGCACTATTTTGGGGTGCAATACTTTTTGATCGCTTGCTATTACACTATTTGTGATGTAAGGTGACCAAAATGTTTTATTTACCACAGTTTTTATTTTTTACGGTGTTTATCTGAGGGGTTAGGTCATGTGATTTTTTTTTTTATAGAGCTGGTTGATTCGGACACGGCGATACCTAATATGTATACTTTTTATTTATTTATGTAAGTTTTACACAATAATATAATTTTTGAAACAAAAAAAAATTATGTTTTAGTGTCTCCATATTCTGAGCCATAGTTTTTTTATTTTTTGGGCGATTGTCTCAGGAAGGGGCTAATTTTTTGCGGGATGAGGTGACAGTACTATTTTGGTGTGAAAACGCCTTTTTGATCGCTTGCTGTTGTACTTTTTGTGATGTAAGGTGACAAAAAAATGGTTTATTTAGCTCAGTTTTTATTTTTTACTGTGTTCATCTGAGGGGTTAGGTAATATGATATGTTTATGGAGCCGGTCGATACGGCTTATTTTTACTTGAAACTTTAAATTTTTTGGGGGGAAAACTTTATTTTTTGTCCCACTTTGGGAATTCAACTTTTGGGGGTCTAATCCCTTTTACAATGCATTCCAATACTTCTGTATTGGAATGCATTGGCTGTATGAGTAATACTGTGTGTATTACTCATACAGCTTCCGGCCTGTGAGATCCAGGGGGCTGGATCTCACAGGCTCGTCACCGGAAGGGATCGCGCTGCCTTCCATTCCATCGTGTCCCCCCTACAGCCGCATGGGGACCCGATGGCACCGCCACCCACAACCGCCGGATAAGGTAAAAGCCTCAAACCGCAGGATTGAATTGACGGGACCCCCCCCCCCCCCGGCGTTGTGACAGGATGCCCGCTGAATGATTTCAGCGGACATCCTGTTGCGATTAACCCCCGCCGCGCCGCAATCGCGATTTAAACTTAGGACGTACCGGTATGACCTGAGTCCTTAAGGACTCGGGAAATAGGGCCTACCGGTACGCCCTAAGTCCTTAAGGGGTTAAGTACTATTGTGTGTGGTGCCAGCAATTTATTTGTGCAAAGTAGTACTCAATTTTTTTTTATACTTTGCAAAATAGCGATTATTTTGCTATATAGAAGGTGTCTGCAGTGACGTGTGACATCTTTGCAGCAATACCTTCTGTGTGTCAGGGGCAGAGATAGGAAGAATATTAGTGAAAACTTGTGTGGTTGTCAGGGCCAGATATAGTGAAAAATATAAATATAGAGTACATCAGAAAACATTGTCTGTACCGCAGATTCCAATAATCTGGGCCTAAAATAGTGTCCATATTCTGTGGTGTTCAGTGACATATACAGTACGCCATCCGAAAATCGTTTCTTTAGCGTAAATTTAAATAATCAGGGGCCAGTCCTCATCTACTGTCTCTGTACTGTGTGAGCGTAATACACATCCGTGACATATACAGTACTCCAACCGAAAACTATTAGCATAAATTCAAATTATCTTTAGCATAAATTTAAATTATCTGGGCCTAATATAGTGTCCATATTCTGTGTGTTTCTGTGACATATACTGTCCTGCATCCGAAAACTGAGTTTGTATTGCAAATTCCAAAAATCTGGGCCTAATCTAGTGTCCATAATGTGTGGCTTTCTGTGACATATACATTACACCATCCGAAAACTGTTTCTTTAGGGCAAATTTAACTAATCTGCAGTCTCTGTAGACAAGAGTCTGGTCAACCGAATACTCTCTCTGATCATCCTTCCTCCCACCATGGAGAGGCTTGCCAAACGAATGATCCCACACTCGGATATTCCGAGGAGCTCTTTCCAGCGCCACTATTACATTTGGCCCTCACGCCAAGCACACATGAAGAGGGACCTGAGATATTGTGCCCTGATTCCCAACCTCTTGAGCCATCACAGTCTCAAGAAGATGACGGTCGTGAACGGCAATCATCCGTTCACAAGGTGAATGATGATGAGACACAGTTAACAATCACTGAGATTGTGATTAGGTCAAGTCAGGAGGATGAGCAGAGTCAGGAAGTGGAAGAGGAGGTGGTGGTTGATGAGGTCACTGACCCAACATGGGAAGGTGAAAAGCCGAACGAGGACATCAGTACAGAGGGGTAGGGATCCGCAGCACTACAACAGGCTGGAAGAGAGGCAGTGGGGTTGCAAAAGGGAGAAGTTGGCCCACACCAAACAGGCCTGCAAACATTACACCGAGCACCCCCATGCATAAATCTACCTTGCCATGGGGTAGGTGTTCCACAGTATGGTGCAGATGACAAAAGAATGGCAGTTTGCAACCTGTGCCGTACCAAAATAAGCCCGGGCGTGAACACTAGCAACCACACCACCAGCAGCATGATCCGCCACATGGCATCCAAGCACCTTAATAAGTGGGCCGAACTCCTGGGTCCACAATCTGGGTCTGCGGGTCACACCACTGCTTCCTCTTTCCCTGTGTAATGCACTGCTGGCCAATCTCCTATCGAAGGCGCAGGCCCGGATGCCCCTCGCCCTGCACCTGGACCTTTACATGAACCATCAGCAACAACATCCACTTCCATCTCACAGCGCAGCGTCCAAATGTCCATAACACAGTCATTTGAACGCAAGCGCAAATACCCACCCACCCACCTACAGGCCATAGCACTGAATGTGAAACTTTCAAAATTACTGGCCCTTGAAATGTTGCCATTTAGGCTTGTGGACACTTAGGCCTTCTGCAGTCTGATGTCGGCGGCCGTCCCTCGGTACACAGTCCCCAGCCTCCACTATTTTTCACTGTGTGCCGTGCCCGCCTTACACCAGCATGTGTGCCAGAACATCCCCCGTGCCCTGACTAACGCAGTTACTGTGAAGGTCCACTTAACCATGGACACGTGCTGGTGGCCAGGGAAACTACATTGAAACCAACAAGAGAAGAGAGACCAATAACTCCATTGAAAAATGAGAGAACACTCATATAAAATATATGTAGTTTATTAGGGTGAAAAATAATAATTATACAATAACACGTAGGCACAAGGTAAAAGGGGATGGGACGCCCGGTGTAGCGGGACCGTGAACCCCCACCATCACATATAACAGACTAACAAGGAAAAGGTGTCATAAAACACTGAGTGTAGAACTGCATACTAATGGAGGAACTGTAAATTCACCCAGAGTGACATATAAGCATATGTTTTGCACACATGTAAAGGATCAATAAGGTCACACATAACAGACTTGCCCACCACTAGTAACTATTGTGGCCATCACGTAGTATACAGACAGCCAGATCACATAATAACTAAAGTACGGGTGAAACAAGAGTGGTATGTGTAAGCAATGACGCTAGGGTAACTGTTAAAGGGGATATTAATTATTGATATTTATGCAAATCTCAATAATTAATATTCATAAATAGACGTGAGTCGTCTAGTGATGACTCCGCCTATTTATACCTAAACAAGCATAAAACACTACTGATATCCTTACACTAATCACTAATCTAGCTGCATGCGCCTTACTATCACTATACTACGGCGGCGACTACTAAAAACACCATACCCTGTATTATGAACAATAAGGAATATTTATTACACAATACAATTATACACGTCTAGCAATACGCTAATATCTATACATATTCATGGATCAATGGATATGAATATATATACATATAGACGTACACACCGCAGTACAGAAACAGTACTACCATAAACACAATACAAGCCTAACTACACTACACAACACAATCCCAAATTCCACCCCACATACTATCTATACATTGCAATAATACATTCATACACACAAATATCAGTAACCCACCCGCCTGACTAATCACTGTCCCTACGGGGTACGACGAGGGTTACCGGTGGTCTTACAGGGGTGTAAGTAAACCACAACACAGGATCAGGGAATCAGGGACAAGGGTACACCAGTGACATAGCAATACAGGGGTTGTTCAGGGGAATAGGGGTTTGGTTATTCAGGGGTTAACCAAGGTTATCCGGGCTGTACAGAAATGCAAGGGTTAATACCCTGCAAGTGTACAGTGAGGGGTGTGTGGCAGGGGTTTGGATATTCAGGGGTTGCCAGGGGAGAGCAGGCACACAGGGAACCAGGGGATGTATAGGGTTCCAGGGGTAACCAGGGGAGAGTAGGGGAACAGGGCACTGAAGGGGTTAACAGGGGACTGGGGAGCAGAGTTGCAGAGCAGGGGACTGTGACCTGGGGCAGCAGGGCAGGGGTTAAGGGCAGCAGCAATGCTGCTGGGATTGCCATTGGGGGACTGCTGGGCACTGAAGGGGTTAATGGCAGGGGGGCAGTGAGATATTTCAGGGCAGCAAGGGTTAAGGAGGAGGCAGGACAGGGAAAGCGATACTTAGACTGTATAACTTCTGCTCCGTCCCTCTGCTCTCCTCCTCAGGGCTGCTCTGGGCTCAACTACTCAGCCTAGTCTCCTCCACTTCTCTTCAGAGCGCTGCCAGCCTTTCGGGTATGTGCAGGAGCGCAGCTCCTTCGCTGGCTGCGCTCTCTCCTCTTAGTGGGGGGGGGGGGATCTTCACTCCGGCATGCAGGGGGTCCACTTCTGAGCGCAGAGCACAGCGCTCTGCTGCGGCAGGCAGGCAGGGGTTCTCTATCCCAGCGCCGGGTGCGCTCACCTTCAAGGGGGGGGGACCGAACTGTCAGAGCGCAGTGCTGCTGGGGTATTTAAACCCTGCAGCACTCGCGCCCGTTTTACCGCCCTGCGCCAGCCCGCTCTCCCAGGCAGGGGGATCCTTTGATCCTTCCGCCTGTGGAGATATCGCACATCTCTGGCGCTGTAATTACAGCGCCGGAGGTGAGCGGCACACAGGGGCATGGGAACTCTGTTCCCATGTCTCTGTTAGGCATACCATCTCCAGAGCTGCCGGAGATGGTGACAAAGGGCAGAGGATCTTTTTGATCCTCTGTCCTTTGTAGAGGCCGACGCTGGACATAATTGTCCAACTGTCTGTCTCCTCCACCCACCCAGCAGGCGCATATGAGCGGGATTCCGGCCATATATGCCCATAGATGCTTGGGGCACATCTATAAGCATATATGAACGGACATTATTCACATAGGGGCAGGAATAAGCCCTCCTATATAACTGTATAGGGGCACATATATATATGATAAGGGGGCATATATTAAGGGGGATTATCTAAGGGGCCACATTCATATATAAGGGGGCACAGATAAGGGGGCACAAGCCCCTACAATATAAGAGGGCACAAGCCTCTACAATATAAGAGGGCACAAGCCCCTACAATATAAGAGGGCACAAGCCCCTACAATATAAGAGGGCACAAGCCCCTACAATATAAGGGGGCACATATTTCCCACAGGGGCCACCATGAGCCCCTGGGGATCACCATGGGCAGACGTGCGCAGATGCTGGGCACATCTGCGCACATCGTCCCATGATGCTATGGCTAATGTATGCACATATATACCATACATGCCCGCACGTGTTTGCAGGCATGCATGGATATATATGCATATGTCTCAACCGTTCCTCAACAATCCCCCTGTTGTCGGACTATATAATACGACAATATAATGGGGGAACGGGTTGAGATATATTTGCCCCCCTTCAACCCCATCTTTGGTGGAAGTTCAGGAAGAACTGTAGTGCACACTGATCTTTAGGTACTTAGACATCCGTCTTCCTCCGACCTGCCCTTCACCGTAACCTACTCCTCCGTCCACAGGATACACCGTCTTCTTCTTGACATCTTTAGGATACCACACACCCACAGTCTCTTTAACAGTCTTTTCGTTTCGGCCACCCCCACTTTGGAGTGACCACACCCCCACAGTCTCTCGGTAATTGCCGATCTTCAGGTGTCGTCGTCCCCCCCAAATCTGGAGCGGGTTCACTCTTTGCAGTCTTTAACTGGCCTTTCTTTAACAGACTTTTAGTGTCGGCCACACCCCACTTTGAAGTGACCACACCCCCACAGTCTCGGTAGTTCTGCCGATCTTCAGGTATGGCCCGCCTCCAAGGAATCTGGAGCGGGTTCACCCTCACAACCTCAGTCCCAAATTTCTTCAATCACCACTTTCGTCCAACATCTGTTTCCATCTTGATGGGTGCGGTTCTCCCATGGACAGATTAATAGGTCTTTACAAGGCAGGTCAGAAGAGGATATGTCACAGTACCTAAATTCTACTGCGGAGAACACCTCCGCCACACTACACATCCAGCCCTTCCCTTAAGAACTTCACCGTTCCAGGGTTCAAGGTGGCAAGTGAATGATGCCTGTCCCTATCGTGACCTAACCTTATCCCCATTCACACAAAATACATGTCACATCCCTCCCAACACCACCAAATTCCATCAAATGTGTGCACCCATAGAGACTCATGCAACCTGGCATATCTCTACACCTCCAAAGACACAGGTAGGTCGCAGACCCCTGTGTCAATGGGAAACGACTATAGGATGCAAATGTGTACAGCCAAATTATAACTCACCGCAATGCGTTGGGCGAGTTTCCCTGGGTATAGGCTGTCACACATTTGTACCTAGAGTGTCTATGGGTACACAATCAACCAACAAACATAATCAATATATATACAATACAATGTGCTATGGGGTTTCAGGGTAGTACATGTTATACGTCCCGAACCCTCATAGGAAACAAAGTGTGTCCATAGATATATTTGCCTACAGGAACAATGTTTGAGTTATGTCCTGAGCCTCCTCCTCCGGATAGTTCTGTAAAGTTCTGTCTGGTTCTGGTGTATTTGGTCAGTAAGTCCCTGGACCCTCCGATTACGATAACCAGAAGAAGTTTCACTGGGTAAAACAAGTGATAAGTTCTTCCACCCGAACATCTCCCAAGTCTTCCTCCAGAGCCTTAAATAATGCTCCCGCTGGATTGTGGCACAGTCCTCCATCTCTAGAACACCTCTAGACAGAGGTCGCTTAGTTGCCAAAATCCAGTGGGATCCTCTGGAGCCTCACAAAAGTGTCAGGGGGAATAGCTGGCCTCTTCTGTGGCATCTCCTGGGTTTTTCTTCCGCTCCATATAAAATCACACCTATGGCAGAAGAAAACACCAGGCGCTCCCAGGGGAATTTCTCCCCTAACAGTGCAATTAAATGTGAAAATTTCCAGCACCAATACCTTTTACCCATGGGTAGAGAAAGGTATTGGGCTGCCCTTTGTCTCACATGACCCCTCGTTATCCCAACACTGGTGTCTGAACACCCTATCTTCAGAGGAGTGTGTCCTCTGCTACACATCCCTCTGCACCAACAGATAAGGATGGTCACCCTACTAGGTTAGGATAACTGGAGTTCTGTGGACAAAGCACCATCTTGTTATTGATGGCACCGCATCCCTGTCCACTCATGTGTACCCAGGCTGACTTCCCCCTGTGATCCCGTCTTGTGGAGGCCCGCAGAACCAATGGCATAGTCATGCCCCGGCTCCCCAGGACCCCACAACACAAGAACACAGTCCACACTCTGCTGCCAAACACTCTGCGTCCAATCCCTATCAGAGATGTGCTACCTGACCGGACTAGAATTAAGTGTGCAGCACAACATTACACCAATGTTGTCTGTCCGCCCCAGTCCCCAGCGCAACACAGCCCTACCGAAAACCTTGAGCACAACAGCGTTATCTGTATCGATCCGAGACCCTGGCTGCCCAGAATAAAATCACATCATCCTTTGTGTAGGATTTCCCGTGTGAAATTATCTGCTCGCAAGCCTATACGTTCTCGATCCACAGTATAACACTGTTCAACTGCAAGGGGACACAGAATGAAACAGACAGCAGATAGGACTTACACCACTACATAAATCAGCATGGTAGAACACATCGGCAGACAAGGACTACCACCATCAACATCAAGAAAAATTTACAAACAGACAACAAAAACACACAACCTGGACATACACAGGGAACAAACGGTGTAACAAATAGTACAGGGGTGTCAAATGTTGCCTAGCCTAGCTTGGCCACTCTGACCCCTCAGCAGCTGGTGATGCTGCCGAGAGGTAACCCCGTTATGGCCAGGCTGACTAGACCCCACTGCACAATTTGTTACCTGGCTGATACTGTTGGACACATTGCAATTACTTGCACAAGGGCAATTCCTTGCAATGTGTCCTTTGTTCCCACACCTGAAACACGTGACTTGGTTTCCTGTCCTGTGTGTTATGTTCCTATCTGTTTTGCAGTGTCTCGCTATGTGACCTAGGCCACCACATGCAAAACATCTGATATTTGCTCTGCATGGCCCCGGTCCGACTACACTGCAGCCGTGCTCCCTTCTCCTGAATTGTTCCATCCTCAGGGACGCACTCTTCACCACAGTTCTTTTTCCCAAAGTCAGGGAAAAATCTCTGTTAGTCTGGACAGGCTTGGTCTGGTGATTTGGCCCGTCACAGACTACTCTCCCCCCTTGTGGCCCTGCACAGGGCAACGTTTTGGGAGATTCCGACCCTGGCTTTACGGAAAAAGAAAGGGCCGGCACCAACTTGGTGATAACCTGTTGCATGCCAGACATTAGCTGGGACCTTACAGCAACCTCAGCCTTCAATTTGGCTACCGTCACGTCAGTAGAGGCAGTCCGCTCCTTGAAGGCCTTGACTTCAGTATAAGACTGAGTCAACTTAGCCTCAATTTCCTCCTTCTGCCTCTGCAGCTCTACTAACTGTGACTCTATCCTAGCCACCTGCGCATCTCGGTCAACAGTAGACTGCACATTCTCTGCCAGCTGTGCCTGCAATGCCGAAACCTGGTCCGAATTACTGGTACAGCATTGGCAGTGAATGTTCGGAGGAATTGTCTCCGTTGACCGAGACACCAGCGCAACTTCCTTTGGCTTGCAGATGCTAGCCTCAAACGTATGAACGAGTTTGGCTAGCATCCGAAGCCGTTTGGTGGCTTTGTTCAACACCGTCCGTTTGTTAACACATAGCTTGTCGTAACTACAAGCCTGTGCCAACAAATCGGACCACAGCATTTCTGCTGACTTGTGAGTGGTGGGGAGGATGGGGTTAAATGTGCTGTGTTTAGCTAGCTGGTGTAGTGTGGAGAAGTCCATACTCACGTTTTGATGAGAGGTCATCTTCCTTGGTGTTGTCCTTTGTTGTCCCTTGTGTGCTGCGTGGAGGAGGTCCTGTAGTATCAGGAACGTCTTCTCCCGCTCAGCCGGACTTCTCTGTTCAGCTCCAATGGTGATGGTCCTCTCTTCAGTGACGTATGCGCCGACTTCTCTCCAGTGTTCAGTGGGCGTGCAAGGCAATCATAAAATCGTTAATACACAAATCAGAAAGATTTAAATTCTCTGCTGTAGAGATTGCTCTGTGTTTGGTTCTGATTGAACAAACCGCTTTACCTGTACGAACTATCATGCAATGGACGCTCAGAATCCACTGAACGCGTCCCTCCCGCCTGACTAGTTCACCGTGTAAGCGATTTTCTTCACCAGAAACAAACACAGAAAACAACTTCCTAGCAGTGGGCCTGGCTCGCCAATGTTAAGGGGGATATTAATTATTGATATTTATGCAAATCTCAATAATTAATATTCATAAATAGGCGTGAGTCGTTTAGTGATGACTCCGTCTATTTATACCTAAATACACATAACACACTACTGATTACCTCTGATTGCATATACACTACACTGAACTACACTACGTGCGCCTTACTATCACTATACTACGGCGGCGACTAGTAAAAACACCATACACTGTATTATGAACAATAAGGAATATTTATTACACAATACAATTATACAAGTCTAACAATATGCTATATCTATATATATATATTCATAGATCAATGGATATGAATATATATACATACAGAAGTACACACCGCAGTATAGAAATGGTACTACAATAAACACAATACAAACCTAACTACACTACACAGCACAATCCCAAATTCCACCCCACACACTATCTATACAATACAATAATACATTTGCATACACACAAATATCAGTAACCCACCCGCCTGACTAATCACTGTCCCTATGGGGTACAAGGGTTTAAACACAATGGTGGCTCTGCAGGGGATTAATACCTGCAGGCCAAGGGACACAGGGTTATGAGTTATCAGGGCAGTGGTAGCAGGGATCAGGAATGGTCAGGACTCTGCAGGGACAGGGCAATGCAGAGGTTAATGCTCTGCAGGGATTTATTCACACACTATATGTCACAGTCTAATATTTGCTTATAATTATATATATCTATATCAATGGAATAGATATATATATTTATAGCAGCACACAACAATATAAGTACACACGCTATAACAATACACTATTACGGTCCCAAGTCCTCCCCAACATCATACACTTTACCAGCAGCCCACCCAATCCTGACAATATACTATCCCTACGGGGAATAACCAGGGGTTATTACGGAACAGGGGATATGAGGGATCTACAATCCTGGGGGAACACAGGGGATATTAGGATTATAGGGGGACTCAGGGCAGGAGAGGTTAAGGGTAACCAAGGGTTATACAGGGGGTGACTGGGCTGCTTCCAGGGTACAGGCTCATCAAGGATTAATGCTGAGACATGAAGTCAGCAGCCAGGGGTTAGGGGATGGTTGGTACTCAGCCATTTTTCAGGGCCATGTGGCCTCTCTTCAGGGTGCAGCTCCCATGTGTCTGATTGCAGTCCAGGAATCCAAGCGACCCCTGTTCCTGGTTTCAGGCTCCTATATCAGCCTCAGAAACAGCCCACCTCCCCCCCTCCTCAGGGATGTGACATCATAGTGTCACTGTGACGTATGCCTGCCAGTTGGCCCCCTGAGGCTAGCAGCACCACACGCCCAGCCATGTCACAAACATAAGGAGGGCAGAGCATAGTAACTAGGCTGATAAACTTAACAAAAGACCTTTGAAGTGACCATCCAACTGGAGACATATCCACGCCCCTGCAGCAACTGGCTGAACGCTGTGCCTATGGGGGGAATTTAAGTATATATATATGTATATAGATACTTGGGGCGCATCTATATACATATATATACTCATTATAAACCTGGGGCATACATGGGCAGTTATAGGCCCATATATATATATATATATATATATATATATATACATATTTAAATCCAAACTTCCCTCAACAATCCCCCTGTTGTCGCAATTCGACAATAAACTTTGGGGAAGTGTTGGGATATATTTGCCCCCCCAACCCCCCTCTTGGTAACAGTTCAGGAAGGACTGAAGTAATATGGCCCTTAGTTACCTAGTCATCACCCATAGCGCACTAACACCTCCGACCTGCCCTTCAACGTAACCAGGCGTCTCCATCCACAGAATACACCGTCTTCTTCTCTGGAATTTACTTGCATCTTACATTATGATCCTCAGGTATCAGCCACTCCCTATGTAGTCTATTTCTGACTCCGGAATGGCTTCACCTTCGCCGTTTTTATCACTCCACTCAGCGACCGTGTTCTTTCTCTTTGCCAGTGTTGTTCTTCTGGCGTCCGTCACCCCCAATGTCAGTGCCAGTCTTTCGGTGTCAGTCACTCCCAATGATTCCAGAATGACTTTACCCTTAATCCATGTAGCACCTCCTTATGGGGTACGGACGGCCGTAGGCTGACCTTTTAACACAAGTACATCTTTAGACTCAGTTGTTGGAGAGGTTATCCCATGGACAGATACGTAGGTTTTTACAAGGCAGGTCAGAATTTCTGGTAAGAAGTGATGTCATGGTACCTAAATACTAACTGTGGGAAAGAACACCGCACTCACTGACATTCAGTCCAACCCTTACAAACGTCACCGTTCTTGGGGTTAAAGTGGCAAATGAACTTGGTAAAGGAGGGGGGGGCCTGTCCCTAGGGAATCTACTCTTCTCCATTCACACAAAAACAGGTCACATCCCTCCCAACACCACCAAATTCCATTAAATGTGTGTACCCATAGAGACTCATGCAACCTGGCCTATTTCTCTACACCTCCAAAGACACAGGTAGGTTACAGACCCCTGTGTCAATGGGAAACAACTATAGGATGCAAATCTGTACAGCCAAGTTATAACTCTCCACAGTGTGTTGGTCGAGTTTCCCTGAGTATAGGCTGTCACACATTTGTACCTAGAGTGTCCATGGGTACACAATCAACAACAAACAAAATAAATATGTACATAGGGCCATGGGGTTTCAGGATAGCACAAGTTATACGTCCTGAACCCTCATAGGAAACAAAGTGTGTCCATGAAATTTTTGGCTACAGAACAATGTTTGAGTTATGTCCTGAACCTCCTCCTCCGGTTAGTTCTGTAAAGTTCTGTCTGGTTCTGGTGTATTTGGTCAATAAGTCCCTTGACCCTCCGATATGACGATGACCAGAACCAGAAGAAGTTTCACTGGGTGAAACAAGTGATAATAAGCTCTTCCACCCGAACATCTCCAAGTCTTTCTCCAGAGCCTGAGATAATGCTCCCGCTGGATTGTGGCACAGTCCTCCATCTCTAGAACACCTCTGAACAAAGGTCGCTTGGTTGCCAAAATCCAGTGGGATCCTCTGGAGCCTCACAAGAGTGTCAGGGGGAATAGCTGGTCTCTGTGGCGTCATCTGGGTTTTTCCTCTGCTCCATATAAACACACCTATGGCAGAAGAAAATACCAGGCGCTCCTGGGGGATTTCTCCCCTCACGGTGCAATTAAATGTCAAAAATCCCAGCACCAATACCTTTGACCCATGAGTAGAGAAAGGTATTGGGCTGCCCATTATCTCACAGGACCCCTCGTTATCCTAACACTGGTGTCTGAACACCCTACCTTCAGAGGATTGCGTCCTCTGCTACACATCCCTCTGCACCAACAGATAAGGATGGCCACCCTACTAGGTTAGGATAACTGGAGTTCTGTGGACAAAGCACCATCTTGTTATTGATGGCACCGCATCCCCGTCCACCCATGTGTACCCAGGCTGATTTCCCCCTGTGATCCCGTCTTGTGGGGGCCCGCAGAACCAATGGCATACTATGCCCCGGCTCCCCAGGACCCCACAACACAAGAACACAGTCCACACTCTGCTGCCAAACACTCTGCGTCCAATCCCTATCAGAGCTGTGCTACCTGCTCGGACTAGAATTAAGTGCGCAGCACAACATTACACCAATGTTGTCTGTCCGCCCCAGTCCCCAGCGCAACACAGCCCTACCGAAAACCTGGAGCACAACAGCGTTACCCGTATCGATCTGAGACCCTGGTTGCCCAGAATAAAATCACATCATCCTTTGTGTAGGATTTCCCGTGTGAAATTATCTGCTCGCAAGCCTATACGTTCTCGATCCACAGTATAACACTGTTCAACTGCAAGGGGACACAGAATGAAACAGACAGCAGATAGGACTTACACCACTACATAAATCAGCATGGTAGAACACATCCGCAGACAAGGACTACCACCATCAACATCAAGAAAAACTTACAAACAGACAACAAAAACACACAACCTGGACATACACAGGGAACAAACGGTGTAACAAATAGTACAGGGGTGTCAAATGTTGCCTAGCCTAGCTGCCCAGAATAAAATCACATGATCCTTTGTGCAGGATTTCCCGTGTGAAATTATCTGCTCGCGAACCTATACGTTCTCGATCCACAGTATAACACTGTTCCACTCCAAGGGGACACAGAATGAAACAAAAACAGCAGCGACTGGACTTACAGCAAGGAATGTAAACTACAAAAATCAGCATGGTGGAACACATCCGTAGACAAGGCCCACCACCACCAACATCAAGAAAAACTTACAAACAGATAACAAAAACACACAACATGGACATACACAGGGAACAAACGATGTAACAAATAGTACAGGGGTCTCAAATGTTGCCTAGCCTAGCTTGGCCACTCTGACCCCTCAGCAGCTGGTGATGCTGCCGAGAGGTAACCCCGTTATGGCCAGGCTGACTAGACCCCACTGCACAATTTGTTACCTGGCTGATACTGTTGGACACATTGCAATTACTTGCACAAGGGCAATTCCTTGCAATGTGTCCTTTGTTCCCACACCTGAAACACGTGACTTGGTTTCCTGTCCTGTGTGTTATGTTCCTATCTGTTTTGCAGTGTCTCGCTATGTGACCTAGGCCACCACATGCAAAACATCTGATGTTTGCTCTGCATGGCCCCGGTCCGACTACACTGCAGCCGTGCTCCCTTCTCCTGAATTGTTCCATCCTCAGGGACGCACTCTTCACCACAGTTCTTTTTCCCAAAGTCAGGGAAAAATCTCTGTTAGTCTGGACAGGCTTGGTCTGGTGATTTGGCCCGTCACAGACTACTCTCCCCCCTTGTGGCCCTGCACAGGGCAACGTTTTGGGAGATTCCGACCCTGACTTTATGGAAAAAGAAAGGGCCGGCACCAACTTGGTGATGACCTGTTGCATGCCAGACATTAGCTGGGACCTTACAGCAACCTCAGCCTTCAATTTGGCTACCGTCACGTCAGTAGAGGCAGTCCGCTCCTTGAAGGCCTTGACCTCAGTATAAGACTGAGTCAACTTAGCCTCAATTTCCTCCTTCTGCCTCTGCAGCTCTACTAACTGTGACTCTATCCTAGCCACCTGCGCATCTCGGTCAACTGTAGACTGCACATTCTCCGCCAGCTGTGCCCGCAATGCCGAAACCTGGTCCGAATTACTGGTACAGCATTGGCAGTGAATGTTCGAAGGAATTGTCTCCGTTGACCGAGACACCAGCGCCACTTCCTTTGGCTTACAGATGCTAGCCTCAAACGTATGAACGAGTTTGGCTAGCATCCGAAGCCGTTTGGTGGACTTATTCAACACCGTCCGTTTGTTAACACATAGCTTGTCGTAACTACAAGCCTGTGCCAACAAATCGGACCACAGCATTTCTGCTGACTTGTGAGTGGTGGGGAGGATGGGGTTAAATGTGCTGTGTTTAGCTAGCTGGTGTAGTGTGGAGAAGTCCATACTCACGTTTTGATGAGAGGCCATCTTCCTTGGTGTTGTCCTTTGTTGTCCCTTGTGTGCTGCGTAGAAAAGGTCCTGTAGTATCAGGAACGTCTTCTCCCGCTCAGCCGGACTTCTCTGTTCAGCTCCAACGGCGATGGTCCTCTCTTCAGTGACGTATGCGACGACTTCTCTCCAGTGTTCAGTGGGCGTGCAAGGCAATCAGAAAATCGTTAATACACAAATCAGAAAGATTTAAATTCTCTGCTGTAGAGATTGCTCTGTGTTTGGTTCTGATTGAACAAACCGCTTTACCTGTACGAACTATCAGGCAATGGACGCTCAGAATCCACTGACCGCGTCCCTCCCGTCTGACTAGTTCACAGCGTAAGCGATTTTTTTCCCCCACCAAAATCAAACACAGAAAACAAATTCCTAGCAGTGGGCCTGGCTCGCCAATGTTAAGGGGGATATTAATTATTGATATTTATGCAAATCTCAATAATTAATATTCATAAATAGGCGTGAGTCGTCTAGTGATGACTCCACCTATTTATAACTAAATAAGCATAAAACACTACTGATATCCTTACACTAATCACTAATCTAGCTGCATGCGCCTTACTATCACTATACTACGGCTGCGACTACTAAAAACACCATACCCTGAATTATGAACAATAAGGAATATTTATTACACAATACAATTATACACGTCTAGCAATACGCTAATATCTATACATATTCATGGATCAATGGATATGAATATATATACATATAGACGTACACACCGCAGTACAGAAACAGTACTACCATAAACACAATACAAGCCTAACTACACTACACAACACAATCCCAAATTCCACCCCACATACTATCTATACATTGCAATAATACATTCATACACACAAATATCAGTAACCCACCCGCCTGACCAATCACTGTCCCTACGGGGTACGACGAGGGTTACCGGTGGTCTTACAGGGGTGTACGTAAACCACAACACAGGATCAGGGAATCAGGGACAAGGGTACACCAGTGACATAGCAATACAGGGGTTGTTCAGGGGAATAGGGGTTTGGTTATTCAGGGGTTAACCAAGGTTATCCGGGCTGTACAGAAATGCAAGGGTTAATACCCTGCAAGTGTACAGTGAGGGGTGTGTGGCAGGGGTTTGGATATTCAGGGGTTGCCAGGGGAGAGCAGGCACACAGGGAACCAGGGGATGTATAGGGTTCCAGGGGTAACCAGGGGAGAGTAGGGGAACAGGGCACTGAAGGGGTTAACAGGGGACTGGGGAGCAGAGTTGCAGAGCAGGGGACTGTGACCTGGGGCAGCAGGGCAGGGGTTAAGGGCAGCAGCAATGCTGCTGGGATTGCCATTGGGGGACTGCTGGGCACTGAAGGGGTTAATGGCAGGGGGGCAGTGAGATATTTCAGGGCAGCAAGGGTTAAGGAGGAGGCAGGACAGGGAAAGCGATACTTAGACTGTATAACTTCAGCTCCGTCCTTCTGCTCTCCTCCTCAGGGCTGCTCTGGGCTCAACTACTCAGCCTAGTCTCCTCCACTTCTCTTCAGAGCGCTGCCAGCCTTTCGGGTATGTGCAGGAGCGCAGCTCCTTCGCTGGCTGCGCTCTCTCCTCTTAGTGGGGGGGGGGGGGATCTTCACTCCGGCATGCAGGGGGTCCACTTCTGAGCGCAGAGCACAGCGCTCTGCTGCGGCAGGCAGGCAGGGGTTCTCTATCCCAGCGCCGGGTGCGCTCACCTTCAAGGGTGGGGGGGGGACCGAACTGTCAGAGCGCAGTGCTGCTGGGGTATTTAAACCCTGCAGCACTCGCGCCCGTTTTACCGCCCTGCGCCAGCCCGCTCTCCCAGGCAGGGGGATCCTTTGATCCTCCCGCCTGTGGAGATATCGCACATCTCTGGCGCTGTAATTACAGCGCCGGAGGTGAGCGGCACACAGGGGCATGGGAACTCTGTTCCCATGTCCCTGTTAGGCATACCATCTCCAGAGCTGCCGGAGATGGTGACAAAGGGCAGAGGATCTTTTTGATCCTCTGTCCTTTGTAGAGGCCGACGCTGGACATAATTGTCCAACTGTCTGTCTCCTCCACCCACCCAGCAGGCGCATATGAGCGGGATTCCGGCCATATATGCCCATAGATGCTTGGGGCACATCTATAAGCATATATGAACGGACATTATTCACATAGGGGCAGGAATAAGCCCTCCTATATAACTGTATAGGGGCACATATATATGATAAGGGGGCATATATTAAGGGGGATTATCTAAGGGGCCACATTCATATATAAGGGGGCACAGATAAGGGGGCACAAGCCCCTACAATATAAGAGGGCACAAGCCTCTACAATATAAGGGGGCACATATTTCGCACAGGGGCCACCATGAGCCCCTGGAAATCACCATGGGCAGACGTGCGCAGATGCTGGGCACATATGCGCACATCGTCCCATGATGCTATGTCTAATGTATGCACATATATACCATACATGCCCGCACGTGTTTGCAGCCATGCATGAATATATATGCATATGTCTCAACCGTTCCTCAACAGTAACACACTAAACATGTATAAAGCAAAACATAAATTACCCATGATGTGCTGAAACACAAGGTGTATGACCGGAGCTGCACCTCGACGCGCGTTTCGCCAAGAAAGGCTTCGTCAGGAGGTAAAGATTACACACAGGTGTCCGTCTTTAAATAGTGTGGTCCACAACCGGCATTTGACTTTGCGCAAGCGCCCAGCGATTAAAGATAAAACATCATAGAAGCGCGCCACCCGCCACCCGGAAACCAAGCGAGACACGCCCATCGCGTCACATGGCCAGGCTGGGAGGAGGGAGCCGCGCTGAAGACGCGCAGCCACACCCCCCTCCCGTCCGATCACATGACACGAGGGCGCGCGTCAGTCGGCTCCCATGGAAACCAGGTAAAGGAGCACCCCCACAATGTCACTCCACAGCGCACTGGTGCGATGCGCAAATGCCAGGTGGAGACAATAGATAGAAGACAAAATAGGGCAAGTATCATAAATGTCATCTGGGCAATACAGCATACAGAGGTAACAATAGATGAAGAACATACTCAGAAAATGACATAGCATGTCTTAAGTACAATATACCAACCATACAGTACATATCATATCAGGCCAGCTTGTAAAATCCAATGATTATAAAAAATGTAAAAAATTATACATACAAAATACAATAATGAAGTATTGGCAAACAGGAGAGGATGTGTTCCCCCCTCTCAATCATACCACATGATGCATTGCTAAAGGTGACCCGTGCTATAAGTGACATACTAAAAATATATATAAATACCTTCATAGTAAATACAGTGATGTCGTTGAACAATATAACATGATAGTAGTGTAATAATAAGAAAAATGTATTAATTAAAAAATATATATATATATATAAAATAAAAAAATGAATATGAAAGAATGAAAAATAATTAATAAAATTTATAGAAAATTCTCATCCCCCCCTTCCATATATAATTTAATATATTGCATATACTAAGAATACAATTCATATATAGAGTGCAGTACATGTGACAGTATCAGAACACAAAATATAAATCCAATCCACATTATGAAAATAAAATAATAAATAACGTGAATCTAATATGTGAAGACAATAAAATAAAGTGCATCGTGCAATACGGCCCTGAGACCATAGTCACAGAGCATATCCCTATAAAAATAAATGCTAGGTACATTATAAGTGAATGTAAAAAAAAGGGGTAGTAACGTTTTAAAACCTAAATTTTAATAGGATAGTTATGAATCCCAACTGGGAAATAGACCCCTACCTGACAAACAAAACACAGACACAAAAGAACAGGGGACCTGGTGTGACAGGTCACCCGATGGTCAAAATAGACGAGCACGTCCCAGGATGGAACGGGACGCGAGTAATATGACCAGTAAACGTAAGCAAAATAACAATAATACTGAAGACCGTGGCTTGTGCCGTGGTCTATAAACATGCCAGGGAGGCAAAAATAAGGGTAGGTCTTACCGGTAAATGGGCAAGAGGACCGGCCGGTCCAATGCCCTTAGGGGAGATGTTCACACGTATGGATGCGTCCCCCAGTGGTGGTCACTTTGTGCAGGAGGGCCACAGGGAAGAAACTGTCCCTGGTGTTGCCCTACTTGGCCTAAAGCTGCCCTAAAGTGCCTGCTAATACGGGGTCCGATCCCCGCAAGGGGTGGCCCCGTCCGGAACCTAGCCCTAGGAACAATGACCCTAAATGGCCCTGTGAGGACAGGGGAGAGGGCCCTGTGGGGCTCCAATGGCCTGGGTCAGCCAATGAAAAAGAGGGAGGGGGATTAAACGCTAGTGTGGATGGATGTACAATATCTCATACACTAGTGTAAATGGATACTCTATGTCCCTACGCGTTTCGTTGGAGAGTAAAAAGATGCTATACGTGTCCTATGATAAAGGAACTATAGGTAATTGCCTATGGCAAATCCCAAAACTCGTCAGGTCAGACGCTGGCAGACGATCGGCACCTGTATCTGCAGTGCCGCATCTCATGAGGAGAAGTCACATGACCCTCACGCCAAACAGATTCTGGGTCATCTAGGACTATCTAGTCCCGCTAAGTCTGCGCCACCTTGGTACTCTCGTATTCCCTCCCTCCCCTCCCCCATTTCTGTTTTGACCATACAGATAGGTTGTGAGTGGGGAGGCATACTGTACCCTCTACCCCTGTCCCCTGACGAGTTTTGGGGTTTGCCATAGGCAATTACCTATAGTTCCTTTATCATAGGACACATATAGCATCTTTTTACTCTCCAACGAAACGCGTAGGGACATAGAGTATCGATTTACACTAGTGTATGAGATATTGTACATCCATCCACACTAGCGTTTAATCCCCCTCCCTCTTTTTCATTGGCTGACCCAGGCCATTGGAGCCCCACAGGGCCCTCTCCCCTGTCCTCACAGGGCCATTTAGGGTCATTGTTCCTAGGGCTAGGTTCCGGACGGGGCCACCCCTTGCGGGGATCGGACCCCGTATTAGCAGGCACTTTAGGGCAGCTTTAGGCCAAGAAGGGCAACACCAGGGACAGTTTCTTCCCTGTGGCCCTCCTGCACAAAGTGACCACCACTGGGGGACGCATCCATACGTGTGAACATCTCCCCTAAGGGCATTGGACCGGCCGGTCCTCTTGCCCATTTACCGGTAAGACCTACCCTTATTTTTGCCTCCCTGGCATGTTTATAGACCACGGCACAAGCCACGGTCTTCAGTATTATTGTTATTTTGCTTACGTTTACTGGTCATATTACTCGCGTCCCGTTCCATCCTGGGACGTGCTCGTCTATTTTGACCATCGGGTGACCTATCACACCAGGTCCCCTGTTCTTTTGTGTCTGTGTTTTGTTTGTCAGGTAGGGGTCAATTTCCCAGTTGGGATTCATAACTATCCTATTAAAAGTTAGGTTTTAAAACGTTACTACCCCTTTTTTTTACATTCTCTTGTCTATTTACGAGTAGTTTAGTTGGGGGGTGCCTTTGCACTACCCCCAAAGGACCACCCTTCATTCATTTTTTTACATTATAAGTGCCAATGCCCCAACTACATCATGAAATCGCCAAATACTAACAAAAAAGTATAAAGAAGAGAAAAACAGCAGCCAACCCCCCCCCCCCCACACACACACACACACATGTATGTGGGTATTAGGATGTTAATGGATATCCATTGCTCCAATAGCAGTTATTCTTCCCTAAGCCCGAGTCTCACATGTCTCCAGTTGAACCACACAAAATCGCAGCAGGGTTAGATGTACTATGAAAAACAAATGACAGCAATAAATACATAATAAAGGGACAACCAACAATAAAAGAAAAAAAAACACGATTTATAGAAAAGACTTGAAGCTAACTGTCTCGTTTAAACCTCTAGGGATCTCGCTCTTAAGTAGAACAATCCATTTTGTCTCCAGCTGCAGGAGACGCTTCTTAATATCACCTCCACGACAGCCCATGGAGACCCTGTCTATGCCCCTAACCTGTAAACATCGTGGATCACTATTGTGTTTATCCCTAAAGTGTAGTGCTATAGGTTCAAATTGGGTCAACTCGTCATACTCAATGGTAGCTGCTTGTCGGATTTTACTGTTTACATGTTCAAATACCCTAACACGCAACTCCCTAGTGGTCATCCCAACATACAGGAGATTGCAGGGACATGTAATCAGGTATATCACAGATGCAGTTCTGCATGTGATATGATGCACAATATGATAATCCCGTAGACCCTCAGAGTCCATAAATGTGGAGGTCCGAACCATGTATCTACACGCCTGGCAGTTGTTACATGGGTAGGAGCCCCATTTAGGGCCCTTACTCCCAAAGATATAGAATGGCAATGGGGATACATAGTGACTGTTAGTAAGCATATCAGGAAGGAAAAACCAAAATAAAGAATAAAAGGAACCTGTATACGGCGCCAAATCCCTCAGAGGTAGTCAGCTGCTTATTTCAGAATGGTAAAACAGGGGGTAATGGAGTGCTAAAACAAGCCGTCGTCTCATTCACTATTGAAAAATCCCAGGTGCTTGTGCAACCCAGCAGGGTTACTTTTAGGATAAATAGTGATGGTAAATTAAAGATGGTATATTAAAAATAGTATATTAAAAATGCCCCAGTGGGAACAGATTACATTTTTTGATCAAGGTATTCTCTTTAAAAGAAGAATTTTCTAAAAATGCAATATTAGGAATGGAAATTTTCAAGTAAAAAAACTTTTCAAGTAAAAAAACTCACTTCACCCAGGAGGGGCAGGGTGGGATAAAGCACATAACACCCACTCTGCTTCCTCCTGCGCCTGGGTCGCCTAAAAGATCGTCTGGAAATAAACGGCAGTCACAACTGGAACGTCTGGTAAATTTCCTCTTTAATAGCACAGGGTAGGGTAAAGGTAAAAGTGGGCTCAACGCGTTTCGGGGTCACCAAGGATCCCCTTCATCAGGAGCATAAGTAAATTACAATCGTTCACATGCATTTATACTTAAAAAGAGCGGCAAAAACCTGTTTGCAGGGCATCAGCAGCGGGGAGAGGAAGTGATGTCACTTCCGGTATGCGTTCCAGAGTGGAGCGCATATCGGCCGGCTGAGTTTGAAATAGTTCCGGTTTGCGTTCCAGCGTGGAACGCACCGGAACCTAGGAGGTAAGAAGGCAAGCACTTAGAAGGAAGTGACGTGGTTTGGAGTTGTGCTCCAGCTTAGAGCGCTTGGAGCGGCTGAGTAGTGAGTTCCGGTCTGCGTTCCACAGTGGAACGCATCGCAACTAGTACAAGACGGATGCAGAATAGTACAATTTCAGGAATGATATGGGTGGCTTGTCTGGAATGGTGATAGGGGGCATATATGGTGGTGATAATGCAAGGTTTTTTACTCTAATTCTGTATATATGGGCAAGGAGGGGAGGGGGGAGAAGGGTTGGGAGAAGAGGAGGGGGTGAAATTGCACCGATTAGTTGCTCCAGAGTGAAGAGCAAATTGAAAATTACAAATAATACAAACAGAAGTTTCATATATATAAATTGTATACAGATCTGTGTTCAACTCTGTCATTGCACCAGGAGTGTTCCGCATGAGCTTATACAGAAATTGCGCAAGAATTGTGAACAGTAAAGAGTAAAAGAAAACTATTAAAAAACTATATGGTAGAAAAATTAGATAAAGGATGAATAAAAGTGTTAATACCATATATAAATAGAAAAATTAAAATTAAAGGAGTGAAATGAGTATTAGTCAAATGAATGTTAGTCAGACTGTGCGTTGGCCTCTCCAAAACATCACCAAGTTTTTTGATCTAAAGGAGACACATATACATATATATAAACGTATATACACACACATCTACATACACACACATAGATACATGTATACGCATAAAATACATACAAAAAAAAAAAAAAACGACAAAAAATAAATAAAAAATGAATAAAAAATAAAATATGCATTTAGTCATGTGTAGCATTGATAAAAGATGTGATCTTTGCCAGATCCCTAATGTGCGGTTAAATGTTTTCGTATTTAGGATGCTTAAAGAGATATAGACAGAAATATGTGGAAAATAAGGAAGGTCTTGTGGTGGAGGCTGTGTCTGTGCGCGTGTGCGCAGCCCGTGCATGTTGGCGATGTGGGGATACACGTAGCTTTTTCTGTGTTTTGTTTTCAACTGTATACACATACATACGAACATATACATATATATACATACATGAATACACATACATGTATATACATAAACTTGCAAATACCACGCACACACACTTTCTGATTATATTCTGTTCTTGACATAGTGGTATTTAAAGGTTCTGGTTAGTAGTTTGAGTATTCGATCGATTCGTTTAATCCAAAAGGTGTTAATGTATTGAGGCGATAAATCCAGTGCATTTCTTTCTGGCAAAGTTGTTGATAAGAGGTGGTTATGTGTTCTATAGGTGAAACTTTGAGTGTTGATGGGTCCTTGTTATGTTTCTCTGAGTAGTGGCGGGATACGCTATGGGTTAGGACTCCTCGTCTGATGTTTGAGCGATGCTCATTCATTCTTTCTCTGACTGTTTGTGTTGTTCTGCCGACATATTTTAATTTGCAAGGACAGGTAAGTAAATATATCACATGTTTTGTTCCACAATGTAGGTCTTGTTTGATGTTCCATGTTTCACTATGGCCTTCTTTCGGTGTATTGAGAGGCAACTCTTTGGTCCCATGGGTGATCATGGTGCAACATAGGCACTTTTTGAGTTGGCATTTACGTATCCCTATCCTACTTGTATTTTGGGTGGTCCCTAGTGGTAGGATCATTTTTTGCGTCTCTAGTTTGGGACAGGACGGGGCAATTAAATTCTTTAGAGTTTTTGCTCTTCTGAATGTAAGGGACGGTTGCCTGGGTAGGGAGTCTCTTAAGATTGGATCTTTAAGAAGGATACTCCAATGTTTATTCAGAATCTGTCTGATGTTTTTATGTTTGGCATTAAAACGGGTGATTAGGTTATATTGGTATTTCTCATTGGTTGTCATTTTCGGTCGAGTGGGTTGGAGGGTGACTTTTTGGTTTAGGGTGCATACCTTCTTTGCGGTGGCATTGATTAGTCCCTTCGGATAGCCTTTTTCTTTGAATCTGTTTTTGATGATGTTTAGTTGTTCCCTCATTACTTTGTCATTTGAGCAGTTTCTTCTGATCCTTTTCATTTGGCCAAATGGAATGTTGTTTTTCCATTTGGAGTAATGACAGCTGGAATATTCCAGATAGCTATTCGCATCGACTTTTTTGAAATGTGTTCTGGTTGTGATTTTGTTTGAGAGTGTTTTGATGTGTATGTCTAGGAATATAGCTTCCTGAGGGTCATGTTCGGAGCTGAATTGTAAGCCCCAGTTGTTTGTGTTTAGCTCCTTGATGAAATTGACTATTTCATCTTTTCCTCCATTCCAAATTAGTATGATGTCATCAATGTATCTTTTATAAAAGATGATCTGGTCGTGGGAGAGGAGGCCTAACTTTTCCTCAAAAAGGCCAACAAAAAGATTGGCATAAGAGGGCGCAAATTTTGTCCCCATTGCTGTCCCCTTTATTTGTAGATAAAAATTTTCGTTGAAGGTAAAGAAATTGTGGTGAAGGATGAAGTGGATGGACTTGAGAATGAAATCCTTTTGAACTGAGGGCATTTCATGATCAAGCATATCACCCAGATTTTTGGAACGTCGCCATGTAACCTGCTGATAGTCTCGAAGTGTCGCCCGCAAATCATTATCTGAGAGCAGTATGGGCCAGAGATTAGTGAGTATTTCACGTATTTTACGCCATTGCGTATTGTTGGTCTCGTGGTCGCGGTATATCGACAATGTACTGTTCATCTGGCAGGGCACAGAGGGGCAGCTTCTGGCCTTCCTCCAGCGACTTAATGATAACACCCTTAACATCAGACTGACATGGCACTACAGCCAGGAGAGGATGGAGTTTCTTGTCATTCTGATTAGCAAGGAGGGGGATGGTCGGGTCTCCACGGATCTATATAGGAAGCCCACTTCCACTAACACCCTCTTATATGCTCAGTCCTCACATTATCCACAGACGGTTAGGGCTATCCCGGTGGGACAATTTTTGCGCCTTCGTCGTGTCTGCTCAAGTGATCAGAGATTTGAGGCCCAATCTAGGGAGTTGTCCAGGAGATTTTAAAATAGAGCATATAATCAACGGGACATTAAGAGGGGTTATGCAGGGGGCGTGGCCAAGCAGCCGAGTGAGATGGTAGCCTGAATCTGAGCTCCTGCTCCACCGAAGCATCTCAGACCTGCTAAACCCCACAAATATCCACCAAACTAACATCTATTCATCCCTCTAAGCTTCCTGCATGCCTCCATGATGACCAGAGGCAGGAAAAGCTTGAAGCAGCAGGGAAAACTAGACTTTTTCTTCGCCCATGAGAAGATCAAAGATGGCGCCGGAGATGAAGGCACACGGAGCACGTCTGGCTCCAGCCCTTCTTCATCAATGGGCCCACGCTCACCAGCTTACCTCCCGCACAACAAGTCTCCCTCTAATGCTTCTTCAGCGGAGTCTCCTTCTGCAGCGACTTCACACAATCCCCAGCGGATGGCAGAGGAATCCCTTCCCGCGCACCCAGGGAGCGCCGGTATCCAGGCCTCACCGACAGCCAGTCCGGACAAGCAGAGACCGAGACACCATGGTCCCCGTGACTCCGGTGAGTGCACAGCTTCCCCCAGGGGCCAGCCGGGCGTACCCTCCATACATGAAGCGCTACAGGGCCTGCAAACAACAGACCAACCAGCTTCAGGGACCCTGATAAAAGATATGCTGCTGACGTTTCACCACTCCATAACGGCGCAGATCGCAAGGTCGATCGTGCCGATCCAGGCCACTGTTAGGGAGTTGGGAGATAAAATGGAGCATGTGGAGACCAAAATGGGAGAATTTGCCACCTCCCATAATACGCTTATAGATTCTCATGAGCTCCTCTCTGAGGAGGTCACCCAGCTCAAAGCAAAGATCGCAGATCTGGAGGATCGCTCCCGCCGGAACAACCTCAAATTGCGGGGGGTCCCAGAAGATGTCACTGCATCTGAGTTGACAGTCTATATTCAGAAACTGATACAGCTGCTTCTACCCAAATGTGCTGAGCGCGATCTTATCATCGATAGGGCACACAGAATTGTCAAGCCCAAACACCTACCAGATGACGTCCCAAGAGATGTACTGGCTAGGGTGCATTTCTTCCACATTAAGGAGCAACTCCTCACTGCTGCAAGGAAATTAGAGACTCTACCGGCCCCATATGCTGGGGTTAAGATTTTTGTGGATCTTTCAGTGGCGACACTACAGCTCCGGAAGTCTCTTGCCCCTATCACCACCACTCTGAGAGCACACTCCATTGCCTATAGATGGGGCTTCCCCGTCAAGCTTCTGATTCACAAAGATGGCTCTTTTGTGGTGATTCGCTCTGTCGCTGAAGGCAAAGCGACCCTTGCATCTTGGAACATTTCTGTGGACTCTATACGAGACTCTGATGCTCCTAGACGTCACCACACATCTGGAGAATGGCAGTTGGTGGAAAATAGGCGACGAAAGAAAGCGCACTAAGGGGGTCATATCTGTTACTATCCCCATGGAGCAGTAGTCCTACTATTCTCCTCTATGGCATTTGGCAGGACTCTTCCCCCTACAATTGTCAAGGCGCAAACACGTGCCTTACTCATATCCCTCCCCCTACCTTGTCCTACCACTAGGGCAATATTTGTTGTGACTCCTCAGTCACTGTTCATGTTTTCTACTTCTCTGTTCTGGTTCTTTATGTATTTTTGGCAGAGCATTATTTTTAATTGCACTTACAGTGTGTGCGTTCATTGCTGCTGGGACAGCGCCTCCCTCCGCTTCAGGGCATCTCTTGCGTTCATAGCAATACAGATTACCAATGGTATTGAAGCTTAGCTATTTAAACGTTAGGGGGCTCAATAGCCCATACAAACGCAACCTGATGTGTAGGGAGGCTCTCTCTCTACAGTGCAACATTTTTTGTGCTCATGAGACGCATATAATTGCGGCGGATGCTGACCGCATCAAACATAGATGTTTCCCGGTTGTTCTCCACGCCCATTGTACCAAAAAGAAACGGGAAGTGTTGCTGGCAATTAATAATACTGTAGCTTACTCTGCTGTATCATCCATTGTCGATTTCGGAGGGCGGTATATCATACATGTCTGTTATCTAAACAACATTCTCTATACTTTAGTGGGGCTATATGCACCCAATGCGCACTCCCAGCGCTTCCTCCAAAACCTATTCAGTAAAGTTCAGTCTGTACAGCAAGGAAGAGTCCTCATATGTGGTGATTTCAATATAGTTCCAGATGCATCCATGGACTCTTCCTCCTCCATGAGAGAGAAGCAGTCCTCACACATTGATGAGTCTTCTAACCAAAATGTCCCTGTACGACATTTGGCGCTTACATCACGCCATGGAACGAGACTATACATATTTCTCCCCTTCTCATCTAACATATTCTCATATAGACCTTGTGTTGGTAGATAGAGCTTCCCTCTCAAACATTACAAACTCTGAAATAGGAACAATATCATGGTCAGACCATTCTCCTGTCTAGGTAAAAATTTCAGAACAATACAACCGCCCTCCGAATCCGACATGAAGGGTAAACAAATTTTTACTTGCAGATTTAGACTGTCAAAAAGAGGTAAAAATTGCTTTGTCTGAATATTTCTTGAATAATGTGAACAAAGTAGATAATCCATCTATTGTTTGGGCAGCACATAAGGCCTATATTAGAGGTATTTTCATTAAGCTAGGGCATAGGGCCAAAAAGAAAAGAGAACACCTCACTACGTATTTGCTGAACAAAATTCGAGCATTAGAGATTCTGAATAAGGCATCTCCCTCTCCTCTTTATTCAGAGGAGCTACGTTCCCTCAGGGCACAGCTAGGGGAGCACATGCTGCATAGATATGAACTGTCCTTGAAAAAAGTCAAAGCCATGTATTACTCCCAAGCAAATAAAGCAGGGAAGCTGTTGGCAAACAGAATTAAATGTAGAATCCAAAACTCAAGGATTGCTTTTCTCTGGGACCCCACTAAAACCCACAAAATGTATGACCCAAAAAAGATTTCAAATAGGTTCATGTCCTTTTACTCGAACTTATACAATTTGGCCGATAATAAAGAGGTGGTTCAACCTTCTGACCACGACATTAGCAATTTCCTTGATTCCCTCACACTACCTTCCATGTCTGCAGAACACAAAACAAGGTTATGCCGACCCATCACACTGGATGAGATAATAGGCATAATCAAGAAGCTGCCTCATCACAAAAGTCCCGGACAGGATGGTCTGACTAATTCCTATTATAAACTTTTATCTGAACTTCTGGACCCACATCTTCACTTGTCCTTATCAAGAATCATGGCTGATGGGCACATGCCTAGGGAAATGTTGGAAGCAACTATTGTCACCTTGCCAAAGCCCGGCAAAGAACCATCTACTCCCCAAAACTTCCGGCCTATCTCCCTCCTCAACACCGACCTGAAAATATATGCCAAGTTACTAGCAAATAGGCTGGCGGCGACCATACCGACCTTGGTCGCTCCTGATCAAGTGGGATTTGTCCTGGGTAGGCAGATTACAGAGTATTTAACCTACTGGATAGAGTCAATAAACTAGGGCTGCCCGCGGTGTTCCTTACCCTGGACGCTGAGAAGGCATTCGACCGGGTGAATTGGTCGTTTGCCTTCTCGGTACTCCAAAAAATGGGTTTCCCTGCTGCTCTAATTAGAGCTATAGAAGCACTATATAAAGGCCCTGCTGCCCGTGTTTTAGCCAATGGTGTTCTGTCTGACCCTTTTAATCTCTCAAACGGCACTAGGCAGGGTTGCCCCCTGTCCCCTTTAATATTCATACTGTCCCTAGAGCCGTTGGCACAGGCTATCAGACAAGCAGAAAACATCTCAGGGGTTCAGATTGGCGACAGGCAGCACACTCTTTCCCTATACGCGGACGACATAATACTTTCCCTAACCAACCCTGTCCTATCGCTACATGAAGTTAGGAAGGTTATTCACACGTATGGCTCTTTATCATTTTACAAACTTAATGAAGGAAAATCCCAAGCCCTCCCTCTCTTTATCCCTAACCAAACGCTAGAGCATCTAAAATAGCTTTACCCTTGGGACTGGCAGACCACAGGAGTCCAATACCTTGGTGTTCAACTTACCCCCACTATTCGAAAACTGTATGATGCAAATTTTCCTTGAATTCTCCTAGACCTTCAAAAGGAATTGGGAAACATCGCGAAAATGGAGATATCGTGGCTAGGCAGATTGGCAGCCTTCCAGCAGCATGTGCTCCCTAAGCTTCTCTATATCTTCAGAATCCTCCCACTGGAATTACCCGGCTCCTTTTTTACTGCTGTTAATAAACTGCTTAATGGGTTCATTTGGAAGAAGGGTCCCCCCCCCCCCGCATTGCCAGGACAGTTATGTCTAGATTTAAGAAAGTGGGTGGATTAAACCTCCCAAATATTTATGACTATTATCTAGCCACCAGGGTACACCAACTTAAGGAATGGTGGACCGTTGATAATCCCAAACACTGGGTCCACATTGAGCAGACACTTGCCCCAGTCCACAATTTAAAGGCAATATTGCTGGCTTCCCTCTTCAAGGAGGTGCCGTCACAAACCCTCCCATACTTACTTTCCGCCTCTTTGAAGGCCTGGAAACGATATCATAGTAGTGGACGCGGAATAGCTGCCTCTATAGCGAAATTCACTCCAATAGAGGCATTACAATATCTCATTCCTAATCTCTCTATGGCAGGGTGGATGGAAGGGGGCGCCGTAACAATTGCAGATCTGCTCTCTCAGGCAGGTTTGGATTCCTTTGAAAACTTGCAAAACCGATTTAATATACATAAAAGGGATTTTTATAAATATTTGAGAATGCGCCATTTACTGGCCTCAAATCCTACACTAATAGTGAATTCACACTTTGAGCTCCTGAACCAATGGGCCCTGGAACAATCCAAATGGAGGGGAATCCGCCCACTCTACTCGTTTCTAGGGAGAAAAAACTCCTTTGTAAAAACTGCCCCCATTGTATCATGGGAACTAGACTTGGGACGTGGTATCCCCCCAGCGCAGTGGTCCACTGCTATCAATTTCGCGACTAAAAGGCTGAAATGCGTGTCACATCTTGAATCTTACTCAAAAACATTACTCAGGTGGTATTTCACCCCCATGAGACTAAGTCGCATCTACCCAGGCTCGGGGCCTCTGTGCTGGAGGGGATGCGGCGGCAGAGGGACCCTTGTACATATACTTTGGGGTTGCCCCTTATTGAAAGCGTTGTGGTCTAGCATCTTTCATTTAGTTGAAAGGGCATCGGGCCGCGAGCTAAACAGAGACCCAGCTCTGGCCTTACTCTTTATTGACATTACAGAAGTCCCTTATAACTTTAGGACCATTTCTATGCACTTGTTTCTAGCCACGAAACTAGCCATTACTAGGTACTGGAAGAGTTTAGTGATCCCGACTGTGCAGGAGATTTTAAGGGCCGTGGATACTACTAGATCATATGAAAGAATGGTGGCACACAAAAATTTCACGTTGCGTAGATTTGAAATAGAATGGGCACAATGGAACAACCTATCCCCTAGTAGAGAACCTAGGAGACACGAGATCTGATTAGCTAGGTACGTTATATAGATGACACACTGATTATGCTCGCTATGTCTGTGAGGCATACTATGACAACCTGATCTAAGTATAATTCTCTGCCTTTTCTTTTCTTTTGTTCTTGTTATTCCCTATGTTTTTGACCCGCCAGATATTGACAGCTCAAGTATACTAACGCTATGTCACGTAGTTTTATACATGCAATTGTAGGAGTACACTTTATTGTTTTACGCCTGATTGCTCATGCACAGTGACCTCTGTATACTAATGTATCACACTATGATGTATGGATATTTTTGTACTGATCCTTTGTATACTACTTCTTTGTCAATCTGGATAAATGAAAAAACCTCAATAAAGACATATTGAACGATAAGAGGGGTTATGCACGTGCTAAATCCACAAATAGGGACTCTCTCTTGGCCAGCAATAGACAAAAGACTGATAACCCCAGCTGTCGGTTCATTACGCCTTTTAATACGCAATGGCGTAAAATACGTGAAATACTCACTAATCACTGGCCCATACTGCTCTCAGATAATGATTTGCGGGCGACACTTCGAGACTATCCCCAGGTTACATGGCGACGTTCCAAAAATCTGGGTGATATATTTACCAACAGTCACTATGTATCCCCATTGCCATCCCATATCTTTGGGAGTAAGGGGCCTAAATGGGGCTCCTACCCATGTAACAACTGCCAGGCGTGTAGATACATGGTTCGGACCTCCACATTTATGGACTCTGAGGGTCTACGGGATTATCATATTGTGCATCATATCACATGCAGAACTGCATCTGTGATATACCTGATTACATGTCCCTGCAATCTCCTGTATGTTGGGATGACCACTAGGGAGTTGCGTGTTAGGGTATTTGAACATGCAAGTAAAATCCGCCAAGCAGCTACCATTGAGTATGACGAGTTGACCCAATTTCAACCTATAGCCCTACACTTTAGGGATAAACACAATAGTGATCCCGGTGTTTACAGGTTAGGGGCATAGACAGGGTCTCCATGGGCTGTCGTGGAGGTGATATTAAGAAGCGTCTCCTGCAGCTGGAGACAAAATGGATTGTTCTACTTAAGAGCGAGATCCCTAGAGGTTTAAACGAGACAGTTAGCTTCAAGTCTTTTCTATAAATCGTGTTTTTTAACTTTTATTGTTGGTTGTCCCTTTATTATGTATTTATTGCTGTCATTTGTTTTTCATAGTACATCTAACCCTGCTGCGATTTTGTGTGGTTCAACTGGAGACATGTGAGACTCGGGCTTAGGGAAGAATAACTGCAATTGGAGCAATGGATATCCATTAACATCCTAATGCCCACATACATGTGTGTGGGGGGTTTGGCTGCTGTTTTTCTCTTCTTTATACTTTTTTGTTAGTATTTGGCGATTTCATGATGTAGTTGGGGCATTGGCACTTATAATGTACCTAGCATTTATTTTTATAGGGATATGCTCTGTGACTATGGTCTCAGGGCCGTATTGCACGATGCACTTTATTTTATTGTCTTCACATATTAGATTCACGTTATTTATTATTTTATTTTCATAATGTGGATTGGATTTATATTTTGTGTTCTGATACTGTCACATGTACTGCACTTTATATATGAATTGTATTCTTAGTATATGCAATATATTAAATTATATATGGAAGGGGGGGTGAGAATTTTCTATTAATTTTATTGATTATTTTTCATTCTTTCATATTAATTTTTTTATTTTCTATATATATATTTTTTTTTATTAATACATTTTTCTTATTATTACACTACTATCATGTTATATTGTTCAACGACATCACTGTATTTACTATAAGGGTATTTATATATATTTTTAGTATGTCACTTATAGCACGGGTCACCTTTAGCAATGCATCATGTGGTATGATTGAGAGGGGGGAACACATCCTCTCCTGTTTGCCAATACTTCATTATTGTATTTTGTATGTATAATTTTTTTCATTTTTTATAATCATTGGATTTTACAAGCTGGCCTGATATGATATGTACTGTATGGTTGGTATATTGTACTTAAGACATGCTATGTCATTTTTTGAGTATGTTCTTCATCTATTGTTACCTCTGTATGCTGTATTGCCCAGATGACATTTATGATACTTGCCCCATTTTGTCTTCTATCTATTGTCTCCACCTGGCATTTGCGCATCGCACCAGTGCGCTGTGGAGTGACATTGTGGGGGTGCTCCTTTACCTGGTTTCCATGGGGCGTCCCATCCATGGGAGCCGACTGACGCGCACCCTCGTGTCATGTGATCAGACGGGAGGGGGGTGTGGCTGTGCGTCTTCAGTGCGGCTTCCTCCTCCCAGCCTGGCCGTGTGAAGCGATGGGCGTGTCTCGCTTGGATTCCGGGTGGCGCTCTTCTATGATGTTATATCCTTAATCACTGGACGCATGCGCAAAGTCAAATGCCGGTTGAAGACCACACTATTTAAAGGGAGTCTGTCATCAGCATTTCATGTTTGTAACCCTTCCCATAGCTTTCAAGCATGCTTACAGTTAATAAAAACGTTACCTTTAGCATCAATCCTGGACTTATAAAATCGTCAAAAAACATCTTTGTAGCATATGCAAATGAGGGCTCACAAGTGCTCAAGGGCGGCGTTACGCTCGTAGGTGCCCTGCTAGCTCAGCCTTTTCTTCAGTTCCCCCCGCCCCTTCCTTCCCTCCGCCCGCCCATCCTTTCCCTCTGACCGCCTATCTACTAACTTGTTTTTTCGCCATTCATTGTACGGCATCACAGTAATTAATGCGCATGCGCCGGCTTCGCGCCGTTAGCCGGCGCATGCGCAATAGTTACTGTGATGCCGTACAAGGAATGGGCATCTCAGTGCGCATGCGCCGGCCGACGGACTGACTGCGCAGGCGCGGGATCTTGGTGAAACAACAAGTTAGTAGATAGGCGGTCAGATGGAAAGGATGGGCGGGCGGAGGGAAGGAAGGGGCGGGGGGAAGCAAAGAAAAGGCTGAGCTAGCAGGGCACCTACAAGCGTAACGCCGCCCCTGAGCACTTGCGAGCCCTCATTTGCATATGCTACAAAGATGTTTTTTGACGGTTTTATAAGTCCAGGATTGATGCTAAAGGTAACGTTTTTATTACCTGTAAGCATGCTTGAAAGCTATGGGAAGGGTTACAAACGTGAAATGCTGATGACAGACTCCCTTTAAAGACGGACACCTGTGTGTAATCTTTACCTCCTGACGAAGCCTTTCTTGGTGAAACGCGCGTCGAGGTGCAGCTCCGGTCATACACCTTGTGTTTCCACACATCATGGGTAATTTATTTTTTGCTTTATACATGTTTTGTGTGTTACCCTAGCGTCATTGTTTACACATACCACTCTTGTTTCACCCGTACTTTAGTTATTATGTGATCTGGCTGTCTGTATACTACGTGATGGCCACAATAGTTATTAGTGGTGGGCAAGTCTGTTATGTGTGACCTTATTGATCCTTTACATGTGTGCAAAACATATGCTTATATGTCACTCTGGGCGAATTTACAGTTCTCTCATTAGTATGCAGTTCTACACTCAGTGTTTTATGACACCTTTTCCTTGTTAGTCTGGTATATGTGAGGGTGGGGGTTCACGGTCCCGCTACACGGGGCGTCCCATGCCCTTTACCTTGTGCCTTCGTGTTATTATATAATTTATTATTTTTCGCCCCAATAAACTACATATATTTTATATGAGTGTTCTCTCATTTTTCAATGGGGTTATTGGTCTCTCTTCTCTTGTTGGTTTCAGTATATTATACTAGACCCCAGAGTATTTTTTTCACCTTATTCAAGTTTTTCTTATAGGTTGGTTTAACAGGGAAGCTACATTTCCCTGACCGCACACTGGGTGAATGTTGTGGAGGCTGGGAGTGAGTCGTACCCTGGGATGGCATAGGTGCTACCCACGCCCAAGATTGTGGGTCCTTCGTCCATCAGGGTCTCTGCCAGCAGCTATTACTGGTTCCAACCCCCACTTCTCCTCCTCCTCCTCCTCTTCCACCTCCAGCAACAGTCAGCCATCAGTCGCTAGCTGGAAGCAGTGTAGCGCTGCTGTGGGTAAGCTTTAACAGGTCGTACTGATGTTGATCTGTTTAGGGGACAAACAGCACACCACCGCAGAGCTATGGCAGAGTATAAGGGACCAGATCGAGCTGTGGCTCTCGCCACTCAACCTACAACCAGGCATGGTTTTGTCTGGCAATGGCCGTAACTTGGTGGCAGCTTTGGAGCTCGGCAACCTGACACACATCCCATGCCTTGCCCCACATCTTAAACTTAGTGGTTCAGCGGTTTATCAAAACCTACCCCAATTTGACAGAGCTACTAGTGAAGGCGCGCCGCGGGTGTGCCCATTTCCGAAAGTTGTTCACAGCTTCAGCCGGTCTGTCAACGATGCAGCTGCGCTTGCAGCTTCCAGCTCACCGACTCTTGTACAACGTGAGAACGTGCTGGAACTCTACGTTCCACATGTTGGCCAGGCTTTGTAAGCTGCAGAGGGCAGTTGTGGAATACCAGCTGCAACATGGTCGTCGCCTTTCGAGTCAACTGCCACTTATTCACAAGTCGAGGAGTGGGCATTGATGTCAGACCTCTGTGAGGTTTTAAAAAACTTTGATGAATCCACACAGATGGTTAGTGGTGATAACGCTATTATCAGCGTAACCATCCCACTGCTGTGTCTACTCAAACAATCGCTGCTCACAATTAAGCACGACACTCTGAATGTGGCAGACGAGGAAATGTGGGAGGACATTATACAGGATGATAGCCAGCCCACCCTCAGTTCGTCTTGTCAGCGTGAATTGGACCATGAAGAGGAGGCGGAGGAGCTGCAGACTGTTGCCTCTGCTACAGAGGGTAGTACCCATGGAACTTTAATTCCATCTGTTCAGCGTGGATGGGCAGAAGAGGAGGAGGAGGATGAGGAGATGGAGAGTCATCCTGATGTCGACATCGACGTCTTGTCTGTCAGTACTTTGCCACACATGGCTGACTTCATGTTAGGCTGCCTTTCCCGCGACCCTCGCGTTATACGCATTTTAGATAACACGGATTACTGGGTGTTCACCCTTCTCAACCCCCACTACAAAGAGAACTTCTCATTTTTCATTGCTATGGTGTAGAGGACGAGTAAAACGGTGCAATAACAGAAGGTACTTGTTGAGAGATTGCTCCAAAACTTTCCATCTGACAACGCTGGAGGTAGAGTCCGTACTTCCTTAGGCAACCGAGGAAGGGAGACAAGGGGAACAAACAGCAGTTCCAACAAAGGCACGGCAACACTCTCTAAGGTATGGGACACTTTCATGACACCCCGCCAGCAACCACACCCTGAAGCATGTCCTAGTGGTACAAGGGGGGAAAAGTTTTGGAAGGTGGTGAAGGAATACATAGCAGACCGTGTCAGCGTCCTAAATGATCCCTCGGTGCCTTACAACTACTGGGTGTCCAAGCTAGACACGTGGCACAAACTTGCGCTCTATGCCTTGGAGGTGCTGGCCTGCTCTGCCGCCAGCGTTTTGTCTGAGCGTGTATTTAGTGCTGCTGGCGGCATCATTAGAGTCCATTCACTCGTCCGCAATTTTTCGGAACGGAATTGAGGACAAATTCATTTCTATGGGGCAGCACGGTCCCGCACTTCAGGGTCTGCAATTCTGTTCCCGAAAAAAAAATAGAACATGTCCTATTCTCGTCCTCAATTGCGGACAAGAACAGGCATATTCTATTAGTGCCGGCAATGTGCGGTCCGCAATGTGCGGTCCGCAAAATGCGGAACGCAGATTGCCGCTGTCTGTGTTTTGCAGATCCGCAAAACACACACGGATGTGTGAATGGACCCTAACAGGTAAGCGTATCCGCTTGTCCACTGACAATGCTGACAGGTTGACTCAGATAAAAATGAACAAGGCCTTGTTTGCCCCTGACTTCTCAACTCCACCAGAGGAGAGCTGAGCTGATGATGAACATAAAGGCAATTTCAATATATCATTTATAATGTACTCAATCTACTGTAGTGTATTCCCATGCACCTTTTCCACCACAAAAAAAAAGAGTATATGGTTGAATCTTGTTTTCTCCTCCTCCTCCAGATTGTATATATTCCCTCCACTCAAATTTTTTTAATAGGGTCAGCTCAAATGCATGCCCTCAAATCAAATTTTTTATAGGGTCAGCTAAACCGCATGCACTCGCATATAATGTTTTACAGCATCTGCTCACCTGCAGGCACTTGAATATAATGTTTTAGAGCGTGAGCTCACTAGCAGGCACTAGCATATAATGTTTTAGAGCGTCAGCTCACCAGCAGGCCCTCGCATATAATGTTTTAGAGCGTCAACTCACCAGCAGGCTCTCGCCCCAAATGTTTTAGAGGGTCAGCTCAGCAGCAGGTCCTTGCATATAATGATTTGCAGGGTCAGCTCACCAGCAGTCCCTCGCCCCTAATGTTTTGGAGGGTCAGCTTAGCAGCAGGTCCTTGCATATAATTGTCACTACCAGAGCTTTGAGACGTTCTCACAGCTCTGTTTCTCCACCCCTGTGATGATGTCACTACTAGAGCTTGGAGGAGTTCTCTCTGCTCTGTTCCTCCGCCCCTGTGTTGAGGTCTTTACTTTCTGTTTCCTTCCTCCCAGCTGTCCCTCCTGTGTTTGATTTCTCTGCCTTTAAATCACCCCTCCTCCTTTGTAGGGTGCGGATTATATTTTTCATTTGAGCTGTATCTCTCGCTTGAGTATCTTCACTTGTGTGATATCTTTCTATGGACCTGAGTTCTGCTGAAGCAAGTACTTCGGATATTGTCTGCTGACTTTGGATCTGTTTTCACTGCAGCTCCTTCAATTAAGTGTGCAGACATTGTGTGTTTCTGTTTGTTTGCCGACTGGATCCGAGGCGACCCCGGTTCCGACCATATTCTGAGCAGGGCACCGGTGGCCGTGCCCCTTCCACTATTGTAGGGGTTACAGTGGTCATCAGCCTTAGGTACGCGGGCATGTCTCGATCCACCATCTGGATCTGGACATGTGCTTAGCAGCATAGGGAGAGCTTTTAGGGTCTGACAGGGGTCACCCTTTATCCTCCCTAGTTTGACATGGATCCGCTTTCTAACCTGGTTGACCGCATGCAGGGTCTTTCTTTGGAGGTAGCGGATCTCTGTCAATCTATGACTCAGCTTCATGCATTGGGCTCTGCTCCGGCCCATGGAGTCTGTTGCGAGCCAAAGGTCTCACTTCCCGAAACGTTCTCCGGGGGCAGTGAGAATTTTGTTCGCTTCAGAGAGGCATGCAAACTCCATTTTTGCTTGTGTCCCCATTCCTCTGGTAATGAGGAACAGAGGGTGAGGATTGTCATCTCCCTGCTCAGGGGTAATGCTCAGACTTGGGCTTTTTCGCTGCCATCGGGGGATCCCTCCCTTCGATCCGTGGAAAGATTTTTTGTGGCCCTGGGGCAGATATATGATGACCCGGATCGTGTTGCTCTGGCTGAATCTAACTTACGTTTTTTATGCCAGAACAAACTGTCTGCGGAGCTTTATTGTTCTGAATTTCGGAGATGGGCAGCTGATTCAGGTTGGAATGATTCTGCACTCCGGAGTCAGTTCTGTCATGGTCTCTCAGAGAGATTGAAAGATGCGTTTGCTTTCCATGAGAGACCAACGTCCTTAGAGTCTGCCATGTCATTGGCGGTACGCATTGACAGGCGTCTAAGAGAAAGAAACGAGACCTCTCTGTCCAGCCATGGTCAGTCTAGGGGCAGTGGTGCGGACTCATTCAGTGTGCAGGGGCCTCATCCTGTCTCGGTCCCCTCTGAGGAGGAGCCCATGCAGCTAGGTCGACTTGCCCCTGATAAAGGAGGATTTAATCCTCAGAGAATGGTGTGTTTTTGTTGTGGGGGCATAGGTCATTTGGCAAATGTTTGTCCGTCTAGGAGATTCATGAACTGTACTAAGAGTGATAATAAGAGAACTCCTCCAAGCTCTAGTAGTGACATCATCACAGGGGTGGAGAAACAGAGCTGTGAGAACGTCTCAAAGCTCTGGTAGTGACAATAATGTTTTACAGGGTCAACTCACCAGCAGGCTCTCGCCCCAAATGTTTTAGAGGGTCAGCTCAGCAGCAGGCCCTCGCATATTATGTTTTACAGGGTCAGTTCACCTGTAGGCCCTCGCATATAATGTTTTAGAGCGTCAGCTCAGCAGCAGGCACTCGCATATAATGTTTTAGAGTGTCAGCTCAGCAGCAGGCCCTCGCATAAAATGTTTTACAGGGTCAGCTCAACTGCAGGCCCTCGCATATAATGTTTTACAGGGCTAGCTCAACTGCAGGCCCTCGAATATAATGTTTTACAGGGGTCAGCTCACCAGCAGGCCCACACCTAAAATCTTTTACTGGGTCAGCTCACCTGCAGGCCCGCAACGCAAATCTTTTACAGGGTCAGCTCACCTGCAGGCCCGCATCTCATGCTGCCTTGTTTTGAAGTAGTAGCCGTTTATCAGGCTCCCTCTCCGAAATCGAACAATGATTCCCCATTACTGGTGGTCACCATGTTAGGCGCATAAAATAACATCGAAAGTTAATAGGAAAGATATCAAATTGGATCGTGGACGTCAAGGAGACATGCAATCAGGCAGAAGTTATCTAGAGTCAACAAAGCGGCAGCAGGGCCTCTCCTGTATAACGTTTCCTCATCCAATATACTGCAGTGACATTCCCTGTAATTTTTTATTACTCATTCCAATAACAGGGCATCTTAACCACCTCAGCTCCCCTAGCTTAAACCCCTTTAATGACCAGACCACTTTTTACAATTCTGCACTACACTACTTTCACGGTTTATTGCGCGGTCATACAACTTACCACCCAAATGAATTTTACCTCCTTTTCTTCTCACTAATAGAGCTTTCATTTGGTGGTATTTTATTGCTGCTGACATTTTTACTGAAATTGACCGAAATGTTTGCAATAAAATGTCATTTTTCACTTTCAGTTGTAAAATTTTTCTAATAAAACTACATTTCTATATAATTTTTTCTCTAAATTTATTGTTCTACATGTCTTTAATAAAAAAAATGCAATAAGTGTATATTTATTGGTTTGCGCAAAGAAGACACCCCAAGGTAATCTGTGAGGGGCATGACGAGTTTCTAGAATTTTTTTTTTTTTGGAACAAGTTAGCGGAAAATGATTTTTTCTTTTTTTTCTCTTACAAAGTCTCATATTCCACTAACTTGTGACAAAAAATAAAATTTTACATGAACTCGCCATGTCCTTCACGAAATACCTTGGGGTGTCTTCTTTCCAAAATGGGGTCACATGTGGGGTATTTATACTGCCCTGGCATTTTAGGGGCCCTAAAGCGTGAGAAGAAGTCTGGAATATAAATGTCTAAAAAATTTTACGCATTTGGATTCCGTGAGGGGTATATGAGATTTAATTTTTTGTCACAAGTTAGTGGAATATGAGACTTTGTAAGAGAAAAAACAAAACAAAACAAATAAATAAAAATTCCGCTAACTTGTGCCAAAAAAAAAATATCTTCTATGAACTCGCCATGCCCCTCAAAAGTGATCTTTTTATAGCGCCGCAGCGATTTTACGGTGTTTTTGCAGTGATCAGAAAAAAAAAAAATTCTGTCACTGCGGTAGGGCGGACTGAATGCAAGTGTACGCACAAGATCAGGCCTGATCGGGTGAACACTGCGTTTTTTGTAGAGCCTATAGAACATGTCCTATTCTTGTCCGCAATTGCGGATACGCAAAACACATACGGACGTCTGAATGGAGCCTTACAGGGGGGTGATCAATGACAGGGGGGTGATCAGGGAGTCTAATATGGGGTGATCAGGGGTTAATAAGGGGTTAATAAGTGACGGGGGGTGTAGTGTAGTGGTGTTTGGTTCTACTTACAGAGCTGCCTGTGTCCTATGGTGGTTGATCCAAGCAAAAGGGCCCACCAGAGGACCAGGTAGCAGGTATATCAGACGCTGTTAACAAAACAGCGTCTAATATACCTTTTTGGGGTTAAAAAATTGCATCTACAGCCTGCCAGCGAATGATCGCCGCTGGCAGGCTGTAGATGTACTCGTTTACCTCCCGATCCTGTGAACGCGCGCTCATGTGTGCGCGCGTTCACAGGAAATCTCGTGTCTTGCGAGAGGACGCATCGGCGCGTCCAGGAGGAATAAACCTGCCGCCGCCAGGACGCAATCCTGCGTTCGGCGGTCCTGAGCAGGTTAAGAGTCCTGTATTGTTATTTATGGTCACTACCTCCCTGAGTCGGGAGTGGGTAATTGCCGTGCGCCTGCTGCCTTCCTTGGATGTTTCTGCTTTAATAACTTGACCCACCGTCTCTGGGTGGTACGCAATTTGGCTGTTGTTGCCTTGCCTCTTTTTTTTCCAATCAGATTTCAGCCATTGACCTCCCTTGGATGTGGTATCCCTTTATCAAGCTCCCTCTCCAGCTTCGAACCCTGATTCCCAGTTTCCCGTGATCAACATGGTAGGCGCAGAAAAGAACATCGAAAGTTAATAGGGCAGACATCCAAATGGATCGTTGCCATCACGGGGACGTGCAATCGCCCAGAGGTTATCTAGAGTCATCAATGCGGCAGCAGGCCGTCGCCCCTAATGTTTTAGATGGTCAGATCAGCAGGCCCTTGCTCCAAATGTTTTTGAGGGTCACCTGCAGGCCATCAATCTTAATTTTTCAAGGGTGTGTATGATGCCCTCCTTTATGTGTATCAAAGGGTGTTTTGGAGTGCTGCTTCCTTGTAATTTTTGGCAGCCCTTTCACTTCGTGCATAGGCTTTATGAGTGTAGGAGTCCCACTACCTGAACAATTGTACCACAATGTGAATGAGGCCCTCCTTTATGTGATATACAGGCTGTTTCGGAGTGCCTCTTACTTGAATTTTTTTTGCAGCACTTGCACTTTATATACAATTGAATAAGAATGTTTCCTAATATTTTTCCCTGTAAAATTCATTCTTTGGGTGGTTTTGTGTGTATTTTTGTCAGTCTGTAAAAGTGGCGTAAAACTCGGACAACATGGTTCCCAGCAACGACCTGGGAGTCTAAGATGCATCCAGACATCGTCCCCATGCTGTTCCCGATCCATTTCGGTGGTGTTTCTGTCACTTTCTGACTTTTTACAAAAGACCAGTCACCCTACCCTTTTTCAGAGCCGAGCACATGAATATAGCAATGTGTTTTCGGGCCGAACACCTGAATACTTTGGTGCTCGATCATCACTAATACTAACCTTTTATGTGGCACAGTATCAAATGCTTTGGATAAGTCAAGATATACAACATCAATTGATTTGTCACAGTCAAGTCTAAAATTTACCTCCACATTGAAACTGATTAAATTAGTTTGACATGACTGATCCCTCATTAAACCATGCTAATATGGCGTTATTTGCTTATTTTCATTGAGGTACTCCAAGATAGCATCTGTAACACCCCAGAGTGGTGTTACCACTTTTGACAACCACCCGCCAATCCCGTCGTACTATGCCACAGTATCCATACAAGTCACATCCACTAGAGACTTCTGGAGGCGAATCCACTGTGAGTACAGTAAACGTTTAAGATTGGTGGTGTGCCTACCCATACACGATACAATCGCGATTGTATGTACAATCGGTAAAATTACAGATTTCGCACTGGAAATGAAATAAATTTGCTGCCACCACTCTTCATATTGAATCGGTGAGAAGAGACCCCGGCTAGCTATTCCTAAAGGGAAGAAACTGTTATTTGCAATCTAGCTAATAAATCCACAATTTATAATAATAGGACAATGCGGTAGTATGTCTCTTCTGAGGACAGAGCTCTTAGAATAGACCAGATGGTCAGGTAACAAGGGCAAAACTGTAACGATTATATTTATATCGCTATTTTAATTTTAAAAACTATACACTGAAATATACATTAAAACTGACGGATTAATATACCTGCCAGTTGAACAGATTGGTTGGATAGAAATAAGTAAGAGATAAAAGGGAATAGAATTTCTGTAAGTTCAGAATTACCGTGGTAGAGTCCAGTAAAAGATAAAGTCTTTGCAAGGAATAATCAAAGATCCAAGGTGCCCGTGTCCGGCGGTCGTGATGTTATTCGACTTCAGATGGTAGATGAAGGACCAGGACCTGAGTGGATCACTGTGTTTTAGCCACTTTGGAGCTGGGAGTGGCTATGACACGCACAAGTCCAGTCTTGTGTAATTGGAACAGGGGGCCAATCTTGTCCCAGATAGAGAAAATCTGGCAGCATCGTTGCTTTGCCAGTTTCTCAGTGCCCGTAAGTCAAATCAAGAAATAGAGATCATATTTATAATAAGTAGAACTTTACGAATCATCTGATACCAAATATGACTGGAAGACAATACAGTGTGCCTGAGAACCCTTATATCTCAAAGTGTGAATTTCCGATTTGCTTGCGGATTCCCTGGATGGTGTGTTAGAATAACCCGAACAACCTCTGAAGAGATTGTTCATTCCGTATTTTCCTAACCCATGAAATATAAAGAAAATATGAAAAAATATATATATATCTATGGATTGGAGGTGACTTTAAGGTCACCTTACTTCTTGTACCAACCAACTGCGTGATAAGGATCTGTCATTCTCTTCTGAAGTTTCTGACCAGGTTTAGGGTGTTAGGACCCCTGCCGTGCTGGGGCCGTTCAGACTAGAGAGAGGGCACTTTTATGGGGTTTTGTCAAGATAATATCAGATTGATGGATGCATAACCCTGCATGGGACCAGGAAGAATCTTTGGCAAGGATTTGCGAATTTACCTCTGTGAGCTGTTACTTAAAGTTTTAACTCTTTGTGTGAATGAGATGGCTCTTGTGATTTTTGTAATTTTAAAACAGGATGCATTTTCGATTTCTTCATATTGCTGAGATCTCGATGCGTTACACCACTCCTGCACCCTGCTACTGTCTTTAATGGTCTAATATAAATGTCATCTTTGTAATTCTGTTCTAGGTTCACTACAATGTGCATCTATAATATTGTTATGCAACTGTTATACATGTAATATGCCTGGTTCACCAGCAGGTGGCAGTGTTTCTGACAGAGCTATCTTGGACAGAATGGAACTCTCCATTCCATTTTCCTCCCTTTTGGGCAGAAGTGGGCGAGTACTGCTTGCTACCAGAAGGAGGTATGGCAGTTCTAGATTATTCCAGTTCAGACTCCATGCTGTAGCTGACAGGACACTAACCTATTCCTTGGCTGAAACTAAGTCAGACTAAGAGTGGAGTGCAGCATAAAGAAGGAATCAAAGTTACTAAGCTAGCCTGTCAGTACAGCAGAGAAAAGGAGATAAAGTAGAGTTGAGTTTGCCTGTCAGTTCATGCTAAAGCCTGCTGGAAACAAGACAAAGTCTGAAAACTGTTTCAAGGTCACCTTACTTCTTGTACCAACCAACTGCGTGATAAGGATCTGTCATTCTCTTCTGAAGTTTCTGACCAGGTTTAGGGTGTTAGGACCCCTGCCGTGCTGGGGCCGTTCAGACTAGAGAGAGGGCACTTTTATGGGGTTTTGTCAAGATAATATCAGATTGATGGATGCATAACCCTGCATGGGACCAGGAAGAATCTTTGGCAAGGATTTGCGAATTTACCTCTGTGAGCTGTTACTTAAAGTTTTAACTCTTTGTGTGAATGAGATGGCTCTTGTGATTTTTGTAATTTTAAAACAGGATGCATTTTCGATTTCTTCATATTGCTGAGATCTCGATGCGTTACACCACTCCTGCACCCTGCTACTGTCTTTAATGGTCTAATATAAATGTCATCTTTGTAATTCTGTTCTAGGTTCACTACAATGTGCATCTATAATATTGTTATGCAACTGTTATACATGTAATATGCCTGGTTCACCAGCAGGTGGCAGTGTTTCTGACAGAGCTATCTTGGACAGAATGGAACTCTCCATTCCATTTTCCTCCCTTTTGGGCAGAAGTGGGCGAGTACTGCTTGCTACCAGAAGGAGGTATGGCAGTTCTAGATTATTCCAGTTCAGACTCCATGCTGTAGCTGACAGGACACTAACCTATTCCTTGGCTGAAACTAAGTCAGACTAAGAGTGGAGTGCAGCATAAAGAAGGAATCAAAGTTACTAAGCTAGCCTGTCAGTACAGCAGAGAAAAGGAGATAAAGTAGAGTTGAGTTTGCCTGTCAGTTCATGCTAAAGCCTGCTGGAAACAAGACAAAGTCTGAAAACTGTTTCAAGAAATGTTTATTCAAGTAAAGCTGCCATTGAACCTCATCTCAAGGTCTAGGCTCAAGTTATTCTTTCAAATCCCCCAATTATTCCCCCTATTTATTGCTTCGGAGCCAAAGCATGGGGTCCCGCAGTATCCATGTAGGAGTTTTACTCTCTTTGGCAATGAACCTCTCTGTCTCTAGTTTGGCTGCTTTTATTTGTCTTTTACATATTCTATTTTTTCCTTATAGTTTTTTATACTTCCTTGTGACCCTCCTGTTTTAGTAATTTAAATGCTTTCTTTTTGTAATTTATTGTTTTCTTTACATTTCTGTTTATCCACATTGTTTTTTTTTTACTTCCTTACCCTTTTGTTCTCGTATGGTGTGTACCTCTCACAATTAGAGTTTGGATTAGTCACTATTTCCCAGGTTTCCCCCAACTTGCACATCTGTTGTTCTGTCAGGTCTATTGGTTAATACTAAGTCCAGTATGGCTGTCCCCCTAGTCGGGTCCAGAACACTTCTTCAACCTTCTATCCATCTTCCCCCCCAAAACAGCTGCACCTTCCTCATTGAGGTACAGCCCATCCCTACAAGCCTCTATAGAGCCTGTAGCCGACAGAGAAGTTAGCCCAATTCTCCAGGAACCCACCCCCTCCTTCCTACTGTCATGGGAAATGGGGAGGGGAAACCACCAAATACACACAACAACGTAAGTACAACAATCTAGGCCTCGAAAGCTAAGGAAGCGGGATGGTGACCTCCTAGCAATCCCTAGGCCTCTTCCTAACTCCTGCCAGTATTAGCAGATTCTGAAGATGGAAATACTCATACGCCAGATACCTGAAGCCTACTAAAGCTAACGAGCCCTAGAATAGGGAGCAGGAGATGAGACTGCTAGTTCCTCCCCAGATGAAGGAACCCACGTCTCCCTGAGGCCTAGAAATAACACACACCAAGGAATAACAAACAGAGAAGTAGACAAGCTTAGAGGAGTATGGAGAAGCAGGAGATCCAACACACCCAAGCTCAAGCAACTCCAAACAGAAAGTATCAACCGCATGGTTAGAAGTGTGAGGCGGACCTAAATAAAGCCTCATCACTGATAACTAGCTGCACCTGAGAGGTGAGATCCTGCCAAACAACATACATAGAATAACACAGAGATCCCTGTCAGCCTCACGTGCGTCAAGTCTATCCGATCTTCTCACCTCACTCACAGGAGGGACCGTGACACCTACACTAGTTCTTGAGCCATTTGTTAACCTCTCTAATCTCCTGCTGCCTTTCTTGTGTGGCTCATGGTACATGTAGTATTTTGGAAAACACTACCTTTGAGGTCCTTGCCCTAAGCTTGTGGCCTAAATCCCTAAAATATTTTTTAAGGATGTTCTACCTACCTCTTACTTTGTCATTAGTTCCAATATGGACCATAACTGCTGGATCTTCACCAGACCCTCCCAGTAATCTGTCAACCTGATCCACCATATGTCAAACTCAAGTGACAGGAAGACAACACACCGTTCGACGATCCTGGTCTTTGTAACAGATCGCCCTATATATAACCCTAATAATTCAGTCTCCCCCTACCAGCACCTGTCTCGTCTGCCCTGCTCTCCGTGCCGCCCCCTGCTTACTGGAGCCGACATTCCGATGACTGGCAATCAACAAAGACTCGTGCTCAAAATAAAAATACTGTACTTCCAGGCAGTTGGGCTTCCTACATTTATCTTTCTACATTAAGTAACTCTATCTATTTATCTACCCCCCCCCCCTTCCCTGCCAATACTCATTTACCAAGTTCCATCTATCCTGGGTAATATCTATTATATTTTCCGAAAATATCTTAATACCAAACATTTGTTATTGAATACAAATTTTATTAATTCAAATTGAAGATCAGGTGAATACAGAGGAGGAGGGATTTCCAATGAAACGTATTTGTCAAATCCAGTCATGCGTTAGAGGATTTCTCTTGTATAAAGAATAATATCTGACAACTGAACTACTACAAACAGAATAGAACAAAGCAAAGAAAGAAAATACTGAGAAAACAGATAGGAAAGCAATTCAAGGAGCTATAGATAAAGACAAATCTTCTTACTTTAATCTCAAATAGTAGGATTTTGGGGTGCAGCCACTTTAGTCTAAACCCAATTGAATTTGGTTCTAGACATAATAGTATTATAGCCAGATATTTATAGAGAACCTGTCACCACAAAATGTATTGCAATCTACAACAAGTTATATTTTTCTAATCTTAGAAAACACCTTCACGTTACATTCTATATCAGAAATCGTCTGATGCAGCAGGTCCTGCAATGGAGCTCCCCATCTGCCAAGTACCAACAATTTCAGTGGGCTTCCACCTTACTGAGCCATCTGATGTGCACAAGTCTTGAGATCTGGTAGTTTCTCCCTAGACTTTACCCACATACATCTTCTCCCTTGTGAATTCTCTGATGTTTCAAAAGACTTGATTTATGGCTAAACGATTTCCCACATTCTGTACATGCATTTGGCTTCTCTCCTGTGTGAATTCTTTGGTGTTTCACCAGATGTATTTTTTGACCGAAACTCTTCTCACATTCAAGGCATGAAAAAGGCTTCTCTCCTCTGTGAATTCTCTGGTGTCTCTGAAGTCTCCATTTACAACTAAAACTCTTCGCACAATCAGGACAATAATAGGGCCTTTCTCCTGTGTGAAATCTCTGATGTTTCACAAGATTTGATTTATCTCTAAAACCTTTGCCACATTCCAGGCATAAATGTGGTTTTTCTCCTGTGTGAATTCTCTGATGTATCTGAAGACTGTATTTACGATTAAAACATTTCCCACATTCAGGACACGAAAATAGCTTCTCTCCTGTGTGAATTTGGCGATGTTTAAAAAGGTGTGTTTTGAAAGTAAATTTTTTCTCACATTCTGTACATGAATATAGCTTCTCTCCTATGTGAATTCTCATATGGTTTTCAAGGTTACTTTTATAATTAAAGCACTTCCCACAATCTGTACATGAAAATGGCTTCTCTCCTATGTGAGTTCTGAGATGTTTAAGAAGATATTCATTCAAAGAAAAAGTTTTCTTACATGCTGAACACGAGTATGGCTTCTCTCCTTTGTGCTTTCTCTGCTGTTTAACAAGACCAGGTATCAATGTTTTTTTACTTTGTGAATCTGAAAATGGCCGGTCATCGTTGTTAATTTCTTTATGATTAAAAGATTTGATTTATTTTCAAAATCTTTCCCATATTCCGAACTTGCAGACATCTCAGACAGTCTGTTACTGGTAATCTGTGATCTTCTACTTCATAAAAAGGAAATAAAATTAAACGTCTATGAAAGCTCCTCCTTCAGTCTTCACCTAGAAAAGGAAATTATTTTTATATTAGATAAGTTTCTCTTTTTTCTAATTACACAAAGTACAAATACAATATCTGTCAGTGACATGAAAGTAACTATATTTATAAAAGAATTCTGCCAAAGTTATAATTATTATCTGCTAATGAGATGTTAAATGCATTGATTAACCCCTAAACTACTGTGATATAATCAGTTTTTGCATTTTAATTTTTTATTCCCTGCTTTCCCATGTATTGTAAAAGGTGGAAAATCATTGTCCAGGTATGATGGGAGTTATATGAAGATATACACAAGAGACATTACAGACAGATATGACATATATGGGGTCATTTATTAAGACCGGCATTTGTAGAGGTGGCAACCTGTAGATTTAGGGAAAAAAAATAGGTGTGGAAAATGATAAATGAGGCACCCTCTTCCTTGACCACACCACACACACTTTTCTAGAACTGGCGTACGTGGCATGGAAGGGGAAGATGTTGCTGATTCAGCCGCAAGTCCCCTTTACAACCAAATCTGCGACAGATATACGCCAAAGTGTCATATGTCTAATCATAAATGACCCCATAGTACTTTTACACAGCAAAGGATTACAATATTTCTACTTACAGTCAGTTCAGTGACACTTACCAGACATGAACCCTCCACCCACTCAGGACTTGATCGCCACTCAATGTCTTCTCCTCAGCAAGTCAGTGATCAAAGTAAATACTCTTGGTGAATTTCAACTTTCTGAGCCATGCTTGGGTCTTTTGTACCCCTTTGGTGGCTATAGCTATCTGCTCCTTTTCTTCTCCCAGTACACACCCAGCCCCACCTTTATAATCAATGGAACCTTTGATCATCAGATCTGGCTTTCCTCATTACAATATGTAATAGAAGAATAATGGTGCCACCTCCTTATCAACCAGTTGGTTCTTCATTTACACATTGTATTTGCAGGGTAGAGACCTATTGTTCACACTCCTATTTAGCATCTGTAAGAGATTCCTGAGATACTCCGAGACCTTTTCATGAGAGATTTAATGTAAACAATGAGCATTTTACATCCCAATGAGATATATTCCACCCAGACCTTCAACCATATGACCATCTATAATTCACTTATATGAAATGCTCCATATTATATCCAGTAGAACAGATTGTAAGACTTTCTTTAGGCAATGGTCCTTATTTCTTACAGATCTCACCTACAGGGTGAATGACTAAAACATTGAACCCTCTTTGATTTTAATTTTTTTGTTTATAGGGGTGATGGCTGATATATTTCAGCTTGAAATGATAAGTTTTACTGAGACACAAAAATATGAATAAATTCAGCTTACATAAAAATCTGTAGTTTATGTAAGAAGATAAAATGCCATGCGCAACACAGTGTTCTCTGTGTGTGCATTTTCATAATTTTTTTCATAAATAAACTACAGATTTTTATGGAAGCCAGATTTCTCAATATTTTTGTATCAGGATTGGTGCAGTCTCATGCAGATGTTGTCCGTGCTTCCAGGAATTGCCCACAGACGGACTTGTGCTTTATATTTGATTTCCTGAGACAGACTTGATATTTATGATGCTCTATAACAAATGATTGACTTAAGGAAGTACATTATTTATGATCATGGCTCTTGGGTGAAATACAGACAGACTCATATATATATATTAATGGAGACAGACAATTAACACAATTCAAGAACCTAAAAATATGAAATATAAATCCAGACTCATTGCAATTTATTATACCATTAATTCATCACTGATGTTTTTACAGATATTAACTCTTTCCCGTTTAATGCTGTAATAGGTAGTTGCTTTGCCCACACCACTACTTGGAGTCAGGTAAATTATGCAGCTGGCAGCCTGTTATTACTGACAGAAGTGGAAATAATTACGATCCCAGCATTTTAACCCTTTATCTCCCTCGATAAATGTAACCAGAATCGAACTGTTTAGAAACAAGAAGGATTCTGTGGGGAATCTGTCACCCCATGCCCCCTCATTGTGATTACGTAGGACTGAAGTATTGCTATGGCAATCAAAAATGCTTTGAATTGCCCCCAATGTTTTCCATTCCTAATTGGCTATCCCTTGGCAGGGCTGAATAGGCATAAGGTCAGTTTTTATGGTAACTGATAAACTACGCTACAATGCAACATTTCTGCAATGCATTATATGGACAATTAGCAAATCATATGTTACCTCTGGGACTTAAAAAAAAGCATAAAAAATATATAAGAATTTAACAGATCATATAATTTGATAAATAAAAAAATAAACCTGTTATCATTGAGCTAAATGCAAATAAAAAAAATCGCAAAACATGCAACCATTGCTCCACCACATTCACAGAGACGTGTGATTGTCCACACAACAAGAGTGAGAGATCCTCACATGGACATTAGGAAATAAGGTATAAAAAAGGTGTTGCGATATGTGCCAGGTTACCACCGAGGAAGAAGTCAGTCACCTATAGGACTTCGAAACGCGTCTGGAGAGAATCTGGACTTTGCAACACCATTGTCTCTGCGTACGCTGAAGATTGCTTACTTATCTGCCGCCTGCCGATTAGGAAACTGATTCGTCCCCTCGTAAACAACTGCTCCAAAGAACACTTGGAGTCTGGCGAATCTACTTTCACGTGACTGGAGCAAGCCAGGATTGAAGCACGAGGGACGCTGAAGCGGCAGAGTTCAGAGGAGCAAGCCGCACACTGACTTGGAGGTAAGGGAATAATATAGCTCCAAACAGGTGGGACGCCACCTAGAACTTAATTCACCCCACTGTTAAGCATCTGTGAACTATACCTTACACAGAGATGATAATGGCAATGTGACTTTTTGAAACATATGGTGCGGCTATATCCTATACTTACCATATAAATTGACTACCTGAACTAAATCCTATGTGAACGATCTATGGAGATGCAATAGTATGCAATATTTGCAACCCGGTATACCTGAGTTAATCATGGTGGCTACTATTTAGTCCTATTTTAAACTATATATTCCTAATTACGTCATTTTAGTGGTGTTATATTATATTATTTTATTTTATTGTATGTTTTTATGGATGAATTTTATGGTTTTTATTACTTACTGTTATGATATATGAATTAATAATAAATCAATAATTGTTAAAGCCGACTCTTCATATATATGAGTGCCATATCACAAGCTGCTATTATCTAAATATTTTATTGTGTTTGGAGCTAACACTTTTAGGATATTGAGCACCTTTCCATCCTACCTGTAGGTAGAGCCACCTCATTTAATTACATTTTCATTTTTTCACATGGCCCTTAGCCTCACAATGACAACAACTCCCGTCATTCAGATGATGATTTTCCTCCCCCGAGATACCAGTCCAGAGGTTTGTGGAAAAAAAATTAACATAAAAAGAGTAGCTTACAAGGTATCCCCCGCCTGTGCAATTTTTTTTAGCCTAATTTCACACAAACATGTGATGCGGTCATTTCCTGCCTCTTTATTGTCCTTTTATAACATGACTCCATCACTTTCTAAAGCCGTAACAAATTGTGTCTATTGAGTTCTTCTGTTTTCTTCAGTTGAACCAAGAACCTCCATATGGCACCCCATTTACACTGCTCTGTTATAGCTTTCAAGATTAAGCTGATCAGAGGGTGGTCAGATGTGACCTTGTCAAGAATAGGCGATTGCGGATAGCGTGCAGTAAATAGGAAATCTATACGAGACAGTGATCCCTGGACTGCCGTAAAAAAAGAATAGTCCCTTTCGACTGGATACATTATGTATCTACTGCATTTCAGAGTTTAGGGACCCACTTTCAATTTTGCCCAGGGCCATGCTTTGGAACGATCAGGGTCGGTTTTAGACAAAGTTGTTACCACATAAAGTGACTCGTGTCAGATTTGACAAATGGAGCTGCGTCCTGAAGGTCAAAACAGGCATTGTCCTTAAGCAGTAATGACCACTGATCATGGTTACAATTTAAAGCAGTTTTTTGGAAAATGCAAAATGAGAAGCTGATCCTTAGAATTTGTGTGCAAAACCATCCGTTTTTGCTTAACAGATACAGACACAATCCACATAATTTGCGTGAAAGGGGCTTAAATGGTGATGTGAACTCGGCCTGAAACAGTAAAACTGCACAACACCACCATTAACCCTTTCTACCCCGGGCCAGTTTTCACCTTCCTGTCCAGGCCATTTTTTTCAAATCTGACATGTGTCACTTTATGTGGTAATAACCATGGAACACTTTTATTTATCCAAGCCATTCTGAGACTGTTTTCTCGTGACACATTCTACTTCATGATAGTCATACATTTGAGTCAATATATTTCACCTTTATTTATGAAAAAATCCCAAATTTACCCAAACTTTGAAAAAAATTGGCAATTTTCTAAATTTCACTTTCTCTGCTTTTAAAACAGAAAGTGATACCTCATAAAATATTTATTACTTAACATTCCCCATATGTCTACTTTATGTTGGTATCATTTTGTAAACGTCATTTTATTTTTTTAGGACGTTAGAAGGCTTAGAAGTTTAGAAGCAATTCTTAACATTTTTAAGAAAATTTCCAAAACCCACTTTTTAAGGACCAGTTCAGTTCTGAAGTCACTTTTTGGGTCTTACATAGTGGAAACCCCCTATAAATTACCCCATTGTAGAAACTACACCCCTTAAGCTACTCAAAACCTATTTTAAAAACATTATTAACCCTTTAGGTGTTCCACAAGAATTCAAGTAAAATGGAGATTACATTTTTTAATTTCCCTTTTTTGGCAGATTTTCCATTTTAATAAAAAAAAATCTTTAACACTTCAAGGGTTAACAGCCAAACAAAACTCAATATTTATTACTCTGATTCTGAGGTTTACAGAAACACCCAACATGTGGTCGTAGACTGATGTAAGGGCACACGGCAGGGCGCAGATGAAAAGGAGCGCCATATGGTTTTTGGAAGGCAAATTTTGCTGGACTAGTTTTTAGATGCCATGTCCCATTTGAAACTCCCCTGATGCACCCCTACAATAGAAACTCCCAAAAGTGACCCCATTTTGGAAACTATGGGAAATGGTGACAGTTTATGGGTTCTATTTTGGGGTACATATCATATTTATTTGCTCTATATTAAGTTTTTTGTGAGGCTGTTTTGGCACCGTTTTTATTTTATATTTTTTTACAACATTCATCTGGCAGGTTAGATGATGTGCTATTTTTAAAGAGCAGGTTGTTACGGATGCAATGATATCAAATATGTCTACTTTCTTTGTTATGTTTTTGTGTCTCCATTTTCTGAACGCCTTATTTTTATTTTTTTTGCCGATCGTCTTGTGCAGGGGCTCGTTTTTTGCAGGAAGAGATGTTTTTATTGGTACCATTTTTGGGTACATATGATTCTTTGATCATTCATTATTACACTTTATAGGGCAAGGTGACATAAAAAATTGGTAACTATGGCACAGTTTTTATTTATTTTAACAGCGTTCACCTGAGGGGTTAGGTCATGTGATATTTTATAGAGCAGATCATTACGGATGTGGCAATACCTAATATGTATACTTTCTCTTATTTATTTAAGTTTTACACAATAATAGCTTTTTTAAACAAAAAAAATTATGTTTTAGTGTCTCCATAGTCTGAGAGCCTTAGCTTTTTTACGATTGTCTTAGAAAGAGTCTAATTTTTTGCAGGATGAGTTGACGGTTTGATTGGTACTATTTTGGGGGGCATACGCCTTTTTGATCGCTTGGTGTTGCAATTTTTGTGATGCAAGGTGACAAAAATAGCTTTTTTTTATACAGTTTTTATTTTTTACGGTGTTCATCTGAGCGGTTAGGTCATGATATTTTTATAGAGCTGGTTGTTATGGACGCGGTGATATCTAATATGTATACTTTTTTTTTTATTTCACTTTAACACAATAATAGCATATTTTAGTGCTTCATGTACTGATAGCTATATAATAATTTTTTTTTTAAGCGATTCTCTTATGTAGGGTCTCATTTTTTGCGGGATGAGGTGACGGTTTTATTAGTATCATTTTGTAGGACATACGCCTTTTTGATCGCTTGGTGTTGCACTTTTTGTGATGTAAGGTGACAAAAATGTTTTTTTTTATTTTTTATTTTATTTATTTTTTTGGTGTTTATCGGACGGGGTGGATCATGTGATATATTTATAGAACCAGTCGTTACGGACTCGGCCATACCTAAAATGTGTTTGTTTTTACTTTTTTCTATTTTTTATTATAAAATCAGGGGAAAGGGGCGTTTTTTTCTTTTTTACTTGAATCAATTTTTTTTTCATTAAAAACTCTTTTTTTATTTACTTGATTTCTCACTTTAACTTTTGGGGGTCTGATCCCCTCTGTAATGAATTACAATTCATCTGTATTGTAATGCATTGCCTGTTAGTGTATTACACAGAGTAGTACACTAACAGGTTGCCTAGGAAAAGCAGCCTGAGGCTGGATCTCCTGGGCTCCCGTAGAAGGGAAGGCATTGGACAGCCTCTGCACGGCATTGGGCTGCCTTCTCACCCATCGGATTCCCGCCACAGCAGCGCGGGGAGCCGATGGGCTCCCTCACCCCCATCAAACCGCTTCTATGTCGCAGTCAGCGCTGACCGCGGCATAGAAGGGGTTAATGCGCTGGCATCAGTGTTTTCACCAATGCCGGAGCATACAGCAGGGGTCCGGCTAAAGGGAACAGCCAGTCCTCTACAGCTGATCGGGCGTGCGCAGCTCCTGCACCCGCCCGATCAGCGCGCCGTAATAGTACGGCGCTGGGCAGCAAGTCACATCCAGCTGTGCCATACTATTACGGAGCAGGTTGGGAAGGGGTTAAAACCCTATCTGTGATCAGCCATGAGAGTTACTGCACACGTTTCAGATTTCATGCAGATTTGATAAATCTCCTATGCACTTTATTTTTTTCCTGCGAGTAGATATTAAACTGCCAGGTGGATTTTGAAATTTGCAGCATGTCAGGTCCGGACCATTCATACGTCTCCTGTCAGCCACACGCTTATACCTGTTGCCCATTTTTTTTCAGGTTATTTTGAATTTTCTGCCAAATCGAAGAAAAAGAAGAGGAAAATCGTTCCTCCTCAGGAATACCGGAAGTTTGAGAACCAGAAAATGTGCCAAACTGTGGATGGAATCCATATGCCCCCAAAAATGGCGACTTATCAGTCGACTACTGTCTACGGTTATTAATGGCAAACTCAGCTAATGACAAGACTGAAGACCACTCCTCCTGGTTCTCTGAAACATAACATGTCAAGTAAGTCTCCAGATTCTGATTGGTGCGCTTCGTCTGTCCGTTCGACTGAGGATGAAAAGCTGAAGAAAAGGACAATTGTAGCCCCATTTGAGTACAGAACGCTTTCCAGAATCAGGAAACAAACTGAGTCCCCCGATCAGACACCACATCAGAGGGAATGCCATGTAGTTTCACAATGTTATCGACAAACACCTGTGCATGAGTCTTGGCATTAGGTAGAGCAGGCAATGCCATAAAATGCACCATTTTGCTAAACCGATCAACTACCATCAAAATCACAGTTTTTCACAAAGAAATCGGTAAATCCACGATAAAGTCCATGGACAAATGCGTCCAAGGTCTGGACGAGATGGGTAACGGAAGAAGAGATCCAGAAGGCCGAGTATGTGTCACCTTAGCACAAGCACAGGTACAACAGGCTGACACATAGTCCCCAACACACTTATGCAGCCCCGGCCACCAAAATCTGAGAGATGAGATCAACAGTGGATCTACTCCCAAGGTGTCAAGCCAAGACAGTACAGTGATGTTCCTCAAATACCTTATGACGTAAGTCTGAAGGAGCAAACAATTTCCCTGGAGGACAAGAGTCCTGAGCATCCTCTTGGGCCTCCAACACCTTAGCCTAAAGATCAGGATATAGGGAAGATATGACTACCCCTTCAGACAAAATAGGACTAGGATCTTTAGAATCACCCCCTCCCCAGGAAAGCTGCGTGACAAAGCATACGCCTTGACGTTCTTAACCGCAGGGCGGTAGGTGACAATGAAGTTAAATCTGGCGAAAAACAGCGACCATCTGGCCTGCCTTGGATTCAGTCGTTTAGCCGACTCATGGTAAGCCAGATTTTTGTGATCAGTATTTACTGTAATTGGATGAATTGTTCCTTCCAACCAATGGCGCCATTCCTTAAAAGCCAATTTAATGGCCAGCAATTCCCTATTACCGACGTCATAAGTTCTTTTAGCAGTCGAAAGTTTTTTACTAGGTGAAGTACCTTGCGACAAAACTGCACCCACCCCTACCTCGGATGGGTCAACCTCTACAAGGAATGGCTGAGACACGTCCGGTTGCACCAGAATAGGGGCTGAAGCAAAGCATTCCTTCACAGCAGAAAAGGCTTGTAATGCCGCCTCAGACCAAACAGAGAAATAGACCCCCTTCCTAATCATGTCTGTTAAAGGTTTAACCACAGTTGAATAGTTCACAATGAATTTACGGTAGTAGTTGGTGAATCCCAAAAAACTTTCTTGGGATCCATACGGAAACCTGAGGGTGAGAGCAGGTAACCCAGGAATTGCACATCCTGAACAGCAAAAACAAATTTTTCCATTTTCGCATACAATTTATTCTCTCTTAGGATCTGTAACACCTGTCTCACATGATACTTATGAGTCTCCATGTCTGGAGAATAAATTAGTATGTCATCCAGATATACAACAACAAACCTCCCCACCAGATGATGAAAGATGTCATTGACAAAGTGTTGAAAAACCGCTGGAGCATTGTTTAACCCAAAGGGCATGACTAGGTTTTTAAAATGACCCTCAGGGGTATTAAATGCGGTCTTCCACTCATCCCCCTCCCTGATCCTTACCAGATTATATTCCCCCCTCAAATCCAATTTAGAGAACACCTTGGCACCGACAATCTGACTAAACAAATCCGGAATCAAAGGAAGGGGGTAAGGATCACGGACGAAAATACGGTTAAGCTCACGGAAGTCCAGACATGGTCTAAGGGTACCATCTTTTTTTTTTTTTTTTACAAAGAACAACCCAGCAGCCACTGGGGATTTGGATAGTCTGATATGACCCTCCGCCAATCTCTGTGGTGCGTTCTTCCTGCCGTAAACCACGTAACTTCGTCTCAGCCTGAGAGATCCGATCAGGGTCATCATAAATAAGACCCAAGGCTCATCTGTATCTAATCCTATCCTGTGTGATACAGCCTGCAGAGCGGTGTATCTAATCCCATTACTGACATTGCTAAAATGTGTATCTAATCCCATTTTGTATGATCCTGCCTGCTGAGCTGTGTATCTAAACCCTTATGCACTCTACCGTATCCGAACTCTGCAGTCCCATTGAGTTCGATGGATTTGAGGTGCTCATTTTGAGGACTAGAATAGGACATGTTGTGTCTTTACTGGAACTGACATACGGATGTAAAAAAGACACAGATGACATCCATGTGCTCTCCACATCTGTATGTCAGTTCTGCGAAAGATAGAACATGTCCTATTCTGGTCCTCATAGTGCAGATCTAAAACCCATAGAACTTAATGGGACTGCAAAAAAATGTGAATCCCACACGGACAGTAACCACATTTAGTGGATCCGCGACTTGCAGACCCCAAAACAGATACAGTTCTGAGCACTTATATATTCCTATCACTTATACTGAGCGCCCATAACAGTGACGTCCACAGTGCCCCCATAACAGTGACGTCCACAGTGCCCCCATAACGGTTACCTCCACAGTGTCCTCATAATGATGACGTCCACAGATCCCGCATAACAGTGTCATCCACAGATTCTGCATAACAGTGTAACATAGTACATAAGTAACATAGTACATAAGGCCGAAAAAAGACATTTGTCCATCCAGTTCGGACTGTCATCCTGCAAGTTGATCCAGAGGAAGGCAAAAAAAAACCCTGTGAGGTAGAAGCCAATTTTCCTCACTTTAGGGGAATAAAAAATTCCTTCCCGACTCCAATCAGGCAATCAGAATAACTCCCTGGATCAACGACCCCTCTCTAGTAGCTATAGCCTGTAATATTATTACACTCCAGAAATACATCCAGGCCCCTCTTGAATTCCTTTATTGTACTCACCATCACCACCTCCTCAGGCAGAGAGTTCCATAGTCTCACTGCTCTTACCGTAAAGAACCCTTTTCTATGTTTGTGTACAAACCTTCTTTCCTCCAAACGCAGAGGATGTCCCCTCGTCACAGTCACAGTCCTGGGGATAAATAGATGATGGGATAGATCTCTGTACTGCCCCCTGATATATTTATACATAGTAATTAGATCTCCCCTCAGTCGTCTTTTTTCTAACGTGAATAACCCTAATTTTGATAATCTTTCAGGGTACTGTAGTTGCCCCATTCCAGCTATTACTTTAGTTGCCCTCCTCTGGACCCTCTCCAGCTCTGCTATGTCTGCCTTGTTTACAGGAGCCCAGAACTGTACACAGTACTCCATGTGTGGTCTGACCAGTGATTTGTAAAGTAGTAGGAATATGTTCTCATCACGGGCATCTATGCCCCTTTTGATGCAACCCATTATCTTATTGGCCTTGGCAGCCGCTGCCTGACACTGTTTTTTGCAGCTTAGTTTGCTGTTTATTAAAATTCCTAGATCCTTTTCCATGTCAGTGTTACCGAGTGTTTTACCATTTAGTATGTATGGGTGACTTGCATTATTCCTTCCCATGTGCATAACTTTACATTTGTCAGTGTTAAACCTCATCTGCCACTTATCTGCCCAAGCCTCCAATCTATCCAGATCCCTCTGTAGTAGTATACTGTCCTCTTCAGTGTTAATTACTTTACACAGTTTAGTGTCATCTGCGAAAATTGATATTTTACTATGCAAGCCTTCTACAAGATCATTAATAAATATATTGAAGAGAATAGGGCCCAATACTGACCCCTGAGGTACTCCACTAGTGACAGTGACCCAATCTGAGTATGTACCGTTAATAACCACCCTCTGTTTTCTATCATTGAGCCAGTTACTTACCCACTTACAGACGTTTTCTCCGAGTCCGAGCATTCTCATTTTATATACTAACCTTTTATGAGGTACAGTGTCAAATGCTTTGGAGAAGTCCAGATACACGACATCCATTGATTCGCCGCTGTCAAGTCTAGTACTTACCTCCTCATAGAAACTGATTAAATTAGTTTGACATGACCGATCCCTCACGAAGCCATGCTGATATGGCGTTATTTGCTTATTTCCCATAAGATGCTCTAACATAGCATCTCTCAGAAAACCTTCAAGCAGTTTACCCACAACAGATGTTAAACTTACCGGCCTATAGTTTCCAGGCTCTGTTTTTGGACCCTTTTTGAATATTGGCACCACATTTGCCATGCGCCAATCCTGTGGGACATTCCCTGTCAGTACAGAGTCCGCAAATATCAGAAATAAGGGTCTGGCTATGACATTACTTAATTCCCTTAGGATACGGGGGTGTATGCCATCCGGTCCTGGCGATTTGTCTATTTTGATTTTTTTAAGTCGCTGTTGTACTTCTTCCTGGGTCAGACAGGACACTTTTAATGGCGAATTTATTTCAGCATTCAGCATTTCATCTGACAGTTTATTTTCCTCAGTGAATACATTGGAGAAAAAAATATTTAACAGCTTTGCTTTCTCCTCGTCGCTCTCTGCGACTCCCCCCTCATTACTCTTTAAAGGGCCGACACCTTCAGATTTATACTTTTTAACATTTATATAATTGAAGAACATTTTAGGGTTAGTTTTACTCTCTTTGGCAATTAATCTCTCGGTCTCTAGTTTGGCCGCTTTTATTTGTTTTTTACATGTTCTGTTTTTTTCCTTATAGTTTTTCAGTGCTTCCGTGCTACCCTCCTGTTTTAGGGTTTTATATGCTTTCTTTTTGTCATTTATTGCTTTCTTTACAGTTCTGTTTATCCACATTGGTTTCTTTTTGTTCCTTAACCTTTTATTCCCATACGGTATGTACCTCTCACAATGAGATTTTAGGATGTTTTTAAAGATATCCCATTTTTTGGCTGTATTTTTATTTTTGAGGACTTTGTCCCAGTTAGTTAGGCCTATGGCCTCTCTTAGTTGGCTAAATTTAGCTTTTTTGAAGTTTGGTATTTTTGTTTCTCCCTGTAGAAACGCTCTTTTGAATGATAATTGGAAGGTTATTACTTTATGGTCACTATTTCCCAGGTGTCCCCCAACCTGCACGTCTGTTGTTCTGTCAGGTCTATTGGTTAATATTAAGTCCAGTATGGCCGTCCCTCTAGTCGGGTCCTGAACCAGTTGGGAGAGATAATTGTCTTTGGTTATTGCCAAGAATCTGTTTCCTTTATGAGATATACAAGATTCAGTTTCCCAGTCTATATCTGGGTAGTTGAAGTCCCCCATAATAACCACCTCATTATGATTTGCCGCCTTGTCTATCTCGTTTAGTAGTAGATTTTCTGTGGACTCTGGTATATTAGGTGGTTTATAGTAGACTCCTATTAGTAATTTATTGTTGTTTTTAGCTCCATGTATCTCTACCCATAGTGACTCCACATGTTCATGTCCCTCACTTATATCTTCACGGAGTGTGGGCTTTAGACAAGACTTTACATAAAGGCAGACCCCTCCACCTCTCCGGTTTTGACGATCCTTTCTGAACAGACTGTAACCTTGTACATTAACTGCCCAGTCATAGCTATCATCCAGCCATGTCTCAGTTATTCCCACTATGTCATAGTCCTCCTCACACATCACTAATTCCAGTTCACCAGTTTTATTAGTCAGGCTTCTGGCATTAGTATACATACATATGAGAGGTTTATGTATATTTTTTACCCTACACCTATCCTTCTGAACTGTTCTTGTCCCTCCTTCCATTTCTCCCCCAGTCCCACTACCTTGCCCCCGGTCTCTATCTGCACTATCTTCCCCTTCTATAGTGTAATTACCCTCCCCCCCAGTCCCTAGTTTAAACACTCCTCCAACCTTCTAGCCATCTTCTTCCCCAACACAGCTGCTCCTTCCCCATTGAGGTGCAGCCCGTCCCTACGATAGAGGCTGTAGCCGACAGAGAAGTCGGCCCAGTTCTCCAGGAACCCAAACCCCTCCATCCTACACCAGTTCTTGAGCCACTTGTTAATTTCCCTAATCTCCCGCTGCCTTTCTTGTGTGGCCCGTGGTACCGGTAGTATTTCGGAAAATACTACCTTTGAGGTCCTTGCCCTAAGCTTTTGCCCTAAATCCCTGAAATCATTTTTAAGGACTCTCCACCTACCCCTAACTTTGTCATTGGTTCCGATATGGACCATGACCGCTGGATCTTCTCCAGCCCCTCCCAGTAATCTGTCAACCCGATCCGCGATATGTCGAACTCTAGCGCCAGGAAGACAGCACACTGTTCGGCGATCACGGTCTTTGTGACAGATTTCCCTATCTGTTCCCCTAATAATTGAGTCTCCCACTACCAGCACCTGTCTGGCCTGCCCTGCTCTCCTGGTCCCCTGCTTACCGGAGCTGACATTCCCCTGACTGGCAGAGGAAGTGTCCGGCTGCGGCAGTGCCGTCCCTGGACTGATATCCCCCTCATCTGCCAAACGTGCAAACTTGTTGGGGTGTGTCAGATCAGGGCTAGCCTCCCTGGCACTCTTCCCTCTACCCCGCTTTCTAAATGTTACCCAGCTAGCTACCTCACTTTCCTCAGCCTCCTCTCTGTCACCCTCTCCCTCATCTACCCCAAAGAGTGCTTGCTCGGTGAGAAGCAAACTTTTTTGCAAATTGTCAATGCCTCTCAGTGTTGCAACTTGCCCATTTAGAGACTCGATTAGCGATTCCAAACGGGTAATTTGCTCACATCTTGAACAAAGAAATTCACCCTGGAACGGCTGTTCCAGGACTGCATACATCATGCAAGATGTGCACTGGACTGCGTTGTCAATTGTGCAACACATACTAAATGGGGATTACACCACAAAAGCAAAAAATACAATACAATGTAGTAATAAGATACAGGCTAATTGCAGTCCCCCACAGAAGTCCCTGAATCTAAAGTCACTTAATCTTAAGTCACACACTTACACAACCACACTTAATCAACCACGCGTCGCGGTCAAACTCGCGTTATATATCTGCTTATATTAATATAAATGCAGCTCACTGCACCAGCCTGGTTTGCTTCCCCTCTGGAATCAAAAAGGCTGTGCTGTTCTTACTGCTGAGTTTTTAAAGTCTCCTAATTAGACAGCCACACCCTAATTAAACAGCCACACCCTAATTGCTCACCTGTGCAACCCCTGGAGAAGGAAAAAAAAGTGTTATCACAGCACAAAATACAGTCAAACACAGCCACTTATCAATGTCCACAAATAATTTAGCTCTCAGATACTCCCTCACTTAATCTTAAGTCACACACTTACACAACCACACTTAATCAACCACGCGTCGCGGTCAAACTCGCGTTATATATCTGCTTATATTAATATAAATGCAGCTCACTGCACCAGCCTGGTTTGCTTCCCCTCTGGAATCAAAAAGGCTGTGCTGTTCTTACTGCTGAGTTTTTAAAGTCTCCTAATTAGACAGCCACACCCTAATTAAACAGCCACACCCTAATTGCTCACCTGTGCAACCCCTGGAGAAGGAAAAAAAAGTGTTATCACAGCACAAAATACAGTCAAACACAGCCACTTATCAATGTCCACAAATAATTTAGCTCTCAGATACTCCCTCACTTAATCTTAAGTCACACACTTACACAACCACACTTAATCAACCACGCGTCGCGGTCAAACTCGCGTTATATATCTGCTTATATTAATATAAATGCAGCTCACTGCACCAGCCTGGTTTGCTTCCCCTCTGGAATCAAAAAGGCTGTGCTGTTCTTACTGCTGAGTTTTTAAAGTCTCCTAATTAGACAGCCACACCCTAATTAAACAGCCACACCCTAATTGCTCACCTGTGCAACCCCTGGAGAAGGAAAAAAAAGTGTTATCACAGCACAAAATACAGTCAAACACAGCCACTTATCAATGTCCACAAATAATTTAGCTCTCAGATACTCCCTCACTTAATCTTAAGTCACACACTTACACAACCACACTTAATCAACCACGCGTCGCGGTCAAACTCGCGTTATATATCTGCTTATATTAATATAAATGCAGCTCACTGCACCAGCCTGGTTTGCTTCCCCTCTGGAATCAAAAAGGCTGTGCTGTTCTTACTGCTGAGTTTTTAAAGTCTCCTAATTAGACAGCCACACCCTAATTAAACAGCCACACCCTAATTGCTCACCTGTGCAACCCCTGGAGAAGGAAAAAAAAGTGTTATCACAGCACAAAATACAGTCAAACACAGCCACTTATCAATGTCCACAAATAATTTAGCTCTCAGATACTCCCTCACTTAATCTTAAGTCACACACTTACACAACCACACTTAATCAACCACGCGTCGCGGTCAAACTCGCGTTATATATCTGCTTATATTAATATAAATGCAGCTCACTGCACCAGCCTGGTTTGCTTCCCCTCTGGAATCAAAAAGGCTGTGCTGTTCTTACTGCTGAGTTTTTAAAGTCTCCTAATTAGACAGCCACACCCTAATTAAACAGCCACACCCTAATTGCTCACCTGTGCAACCCCTGGAGAAGGAAAAAAAAGTGTTATCACAGCACAAAATACAGTCAAACACAGCCACTTATCAATGTCCACAAATAATTTAGCTCTCAGATACTCCCTCACTTAATCTTAAGTCACACACTTACACAACCACACTTAATCAACCACGCGTCGCGGTCAAACTCGCGTTATATATCTGCTTATATTAATATAAATGCAGCTCACTGCACCAGCCTAGTTTGCTTCCCCTCTGGAATCAAAAAGGCTGTGCTGTTCTTACTGCTGAGTTTTTAAAGTCTCCTAATTAGACAGCCACACCCTAATTAAACAGCCACACCCTAATTGCTCACCTGTGCAACCCCTGGAGAAGGAAAAAAAAGTGTTATCACAGCACAAAATACAGTCAAACACAGCCACTTATCAATGTCCACAAATAATTTAGCTCTCAGATACTCCCTCACTTAATCTTAAGTCACACACTTACACAACCACACTTAATCAACCACGCGTCGCGGTCAAACTCGCGTTATATATCTGCTTATATTAATATAAATGCAGCTCACTGCACCAGCCTGGTTTGCTTCCCCTCTGGAATCAAAAAGGCTGTGCTGTTCTTACTGCTGAGTTTTTAAAGTCTCCTAATTAGACAGCCACACCCTAATTAAACAGCCACACCCTAATTGCTCACCTGTGCAACCCCTGGAGAAGGAAAAAAAAGTGTTATCACAGCACAAAATACAGTCAAACACAGCCACTTATCAATGTCCACAAATAATTTAGCTCTCAGATACTCCCTCACTTAATCTTAAGTCACACACTTACACAACCACACTTAATCAACCACGCGTCGCGGTCAAACTCGCGTTATATATCTGCTTATATTAATATAAATGCAGCTCACTGCACCAGCCTGGTTTGCTTCCCCTCTGGAATCAAAAAGGCTGTGCTGTTCTTACTGCTGAGTTTTTAAAGTCTCCTAATTAGACAGCCACACCCTAATTAAACAGCCACACCCTAATTGCTCACCTGTGCAACCCCTGGAGAAGGAAAAAAAAGTGTTATCACAGCACAAAATACAGTCAAACACAGCCACTTATCAATGTCCACAAATAATTTAGCTCTCAGATACTCCCTCACTTAATCTTAAGTCACACACTTACACAACCACACTTAATCAACCACGCGTCGCGGTCAAACTCGCGTTATATATCTGCTTATATTAATATAAATGCAGCTCACTGCACCAGCCTGGTTTGCTTCCCCTCTGGAATCAAAAAGGCTGTGCTGTTCTTACTGCTGAGTTTTTAAAGTCTCCTAATTAGACAGCCACACCCTAATTAAACAGCCACACCCTAATTGCTCACCTGTGCAACCCCTGGAGAAGGAAAAAAAAGTGTTATCACAGCACAAAATACAGTCAAACACAGCCACTTATCAATGTCCACAAATAATTTAGCTCTCAGATACTCCCTCACTTAATCTTAAGTCACACACTTACACAACCACACTTAATCAACCACGCGTCGCGGTCAAACTCGCGTTATATATCTGCTTATATTAATATAAATGCAGCTCACTGCACCAGCCTGGTTTGCTTCCCCTCTGGAATCAAAAAGGCTGTGCTGTTCTTACTGCTGAGTTTTTAAAGTCTCCTAATTAGACAGCCACACCCTAATTAAACAGCCACACCCTAATTGCTCACCTGTGCAACCCCTGGAGAAGGAAAAAAAAGTGTTATCACAGCACAAAATACAGTCAAACACAGCCACTTATCAATGTCCACAAATAATTTAGCTCTCAGATACTCCCTCACTTAATCTTAAGTCACACACTTACACAACCACACTTAATCAACCACGCGTCGCGGTCAAACTCGCGTTATATATCTGCTTATATTAATATAAATGCAGCTCACTGCACCAGCCTGGTTTGCTTCCCCTCTGGAATCAAAAAGGCTGTGCTGTTCTTACTGCTGAGTTTTTAAAGTCTCCTAATTAGACAGCCACACCCTAATTAAACAGCCACACCCTAATTGCTCACCTGTGCAACCCCTGGAGAAGGAAAAAAAAGTGTTATCACAGCACAAAATACAGTCAAACACAGCCACTTATCAATGTCCACAAATAATTTAGCTCTCAGATACTCCCTCACTTAATCTTAAGTCACACACTTACACAACCACACTTAATCAACCACGCGTCGCGGTCAAACTCGCGTTATATATCTGCTTATATTAATATAAATGCAGCTCACTGCACCAGCCTGGTTTGCTTCCCCTCTGGAATCAAAAAGGCTGTGCTGTTCTTACTGCTGAGTTTTTAAAGTCTCCTAATTAGACAGCCACACCCTAATTAAACAGCCACACCCTAATTGCTCACCTGTGCAACCCCTGGAGAAGGAAAAAAAAGTGTTATCACAGCACAAAATACAGTCAAACACAGCCACTTATCAATGTCCACAAATAATTTAGCTCTCAGATACTCCCTCACTTAATCTTAAGTCACACACTTACACAACCACACTTAATCAACCACGCGTCGCGGTCAAACTCGCGTTATATATCTGCTTATATTAATATAAATGCAGCTCACTGCACCAGCCTGGTTTGCTTCCCCTCTGGAATCAAAAAGGCTGTGCTGTTCTTACTGCTGAGTTTTTAAAGTCTCCTAATTAGACAGCCACACCCTAATTAAACAGCCACACCCTAATTGCTCACCTGTGCAACCCCTGGAGAAGGAAAAAAAAGTGTTATCACAGCACAAAATACAGTCAAACACAGCCACTTATCAATGTCCACAAATAATTTAGCTCTCAGATACTCCCTCACTTAATCTTAAGTCACACACTTACACAACCACACTTAATCAACCACGCGTCGCGGTCAAACTCGCGTTATATATCTGCTTATATTAATATAAATGCAGCTCACTGCACCAGCCTGGTTTGCTTCCCCTCTGGAATCAAAAAGGCTGTGCTGTTCTTACTGCTGAGTTTTTAAAGTCTCCTAATTAGACAGCCACACCCTAATTAAACAGCCACACCCTAATTGCTCACCTGTGCAACCCCTGGAGAAGGAAAAAAAAGTGTTATCACAGCACAAAATACAGTCAAACACAGCCACTTATCAATGTCCACAAATAATTTAGCTCTCAGATACTCCCTCACTTAATCTTAAGTCACACACTTACACAACCACACTTAATCAACCACGCGTCGCGGTCAAACTCGCGTTATATATCTGCTTATATTAATATAAATGCAGCTCACTGCACCAGCCTGGTTTGCTTCCCCTCTGGAATCAAAAAGGCTGTGCTGTTCTTACTGCTGAGTTTTTAAAGTCTCCTAATTAGACAGCCACACCCTAATTAAACAGCCACACCCTAATTGCTCACCTGTGCAACCCCTGGAGAAGGAAAAAAAAGTGTTATCACAGCACAAAATACAGTCAAACACAGCCACTTATCAATGTCCACAAATAATTTAGCTCTCAGATACTCCCTCACTTAATCTTAAGTCACACACTTACACAACCACACTTAATCAACCACGCGTCGCGGTCAAACTCGCGTTATATATCTGCTTATATTAATATAAATGCAGCTCACTGCACCAGCCTGGTTTGCTTCCCCTCTGGAATCAAAAAAAAAAAAAAAAAAGGAACATAACAGTGACATCCACAGTGCATCCATAACAGTGTCATCCACAGGTCCCCCATAACAGTGTCATCCGCAGATCCCCCATAACAGTGTGTCATCCGCAGATCCCCCATAACAGTGTGTCATCCGCAGATCCCCCATAACAGTGTATCATCCACAGATCCCTCATAACAGTGCGTCATACACAGATCCCCATAACAGTGCGTCATACACAGATCCCCCATAACAGTGTGTCATACACAGATCCCCCATAACAGTGTGTCATCCACAGATCCCCTATAACAGTGTGTCATCCACAGATCCCCATAACAGTGTGTCATTCACAGTACATCCATAACAGTGACGTCCACAGTGCATCCATAACAGTGTCATCCACAGATCCCCCATAACAGTGTGTCATACACAGATCCCCCATAACAGTGTGTCATCCGCAGATCCCCCATAACAGTGTATCATCCACAGATCCCTCATAACAGTGTGTCATACACAGATCCCCATAACAGTGCGTCATACACAGATCCCCATAACAGTGTGTCATCCACAGATCCCCATAACAGTGTGTCATCCACAGATCCCCATAACAGTGTGTCATACACAGATCCCCATAACAGTGTGTCATACACAGATCCCCCATAACAGTGTGTCATCCACAGATCCCCCATAACAGTGACATCCACAGTGCCCCTGTCACGGCCATGGCTATGACCGTGACTCCTGAACCGCATGCGGTTGTCAGCGGTTCTCTTTGGTGTTCAATCACAGGTGAGGGCTGTGGTATTTGCCTCACCTGTGGTTGCCGCTGGCAACAGTGTGTATGGGCAGCGTAGCAGTCGGAGCTGTGCCATTGCAGCTTGCTACGTTGTGCATGCGGTTTTGTGTGATGTGTGTATGTGTGCACTTGTTTTTTATGTTATTGTGTGCACGTCTCCTTTAAGTTGATGTCTTCCCTTCCCTGGTGCTGGAGGGGTTAACTCCCTTCCCAGTGTGTGTGATGTCACTGGGTGTGTCTGTCTGTTGGGTGTGGCCTCTTAGGCCTATATAGCCTTGGTGTTTGGCAGGGCTCAGTAGGTTGCTCCAGCATGCTTGCTGATAGCAACCTCCTGTGTATACCAACTGCCTGTGAGAGCCACCCTTGTGGTTCATAAACCATATGTCACATTTTAGTTTTGTTAAGTTTATGTGTGATGTCTATTTGATGTTTTCCTGTTCTATCTTGTGTTAGTGCAGCTTATGGATCTGGATTCCTGTTTGCACAGGGATCCAGTCAGCAGGGCTGTGGCAGGTAGGTGGAACTCGGATAGTTCACCTGCCATATCCGTAAGTTTGTTTGTGTTCCCCTTTTTCCTGCAGCTTGGCCAGTGAGACCCCTGTTCCTCCGTGTCCAGTAGGAACAGGCCGTCTTACCTTGACTCCTAGTCCAGGGACCGGTCGGAGGGTGAGTTAGGGATCCGAGGTTCCGGAGCATGGGTCCTCCTACCTTCAAGGTCGGCCCATGCAGCTAGGAGTTAGGGTCAGGTTAGGGACGCTTTAGGAGGTGACCTGCTCCCTAATCCTGTTGTCCTGGCCGAGCAGCCAAAACATCAACTGGCATCGCACGGCTGAGGATTTCCCCCATCCTCAGCCGTGACAGCCCCATAACAGTGACATCCACAGTACCCCTCTTGTACCATCCAGAGCCCCTTGTGCCATCCTGTTCTCTTCTTGTGCCATCCTGTGCCCCCTTGTGCCATCCTGTGCCCCCTTGTGCCATCCAGTGCCTCTCGTGCCATCCAGTGCCCCTTGTGCCATCCTGCACCCCCTTGTGCTATCCTGTGCCCCTTTGTGCCCCTCTTGTGCCATCCAGTGCCCCTCTTGTGCCATCCAGTGCCCCTCTTGTGCCATCCAGTGCCCCTCTTGTGCCATCCAGTGCCCCCTTCTGGCATCCTGTGCCCCCTTGTGGCATCCTGTGCCCCCTTTTACCATCCTGTGCCCCCTCATGGCATCCTGTGCCACCTAATGGCATCCTGTGCCCCCTTGTGCCCTCCTGTGCCCCTCTTGTTGCATCCTGTGCCCCCTTGTGCTATCCTGTGCCCCCTTGTGCCATCCAGCGCCCCTCTTGCGCCATCCAGCACCACTCTTGTGCCATCCTGTGCCCCCTTGTGCCATCCTGTGCCCCCTTGTACCATCCAGCGCCCCTCTTGTGCCATCCTGTGACCCCTTGTGCCATCCAGTGCCGCTTTTGTGCCATCCTGCACCGCTGTTGTTGAATACTGTGCCCCCTGTGTGCCATACAGTGCCCCCTGTGACATGCACAGCATAGCGATCAGCCTCTGAGTCAATACAAGCTTCACATAGAAGCCTGTACGATACAGACGGCGGTACTGCGCATGGGCACTAGCATTCAGCCTAGTGCTCTGTGTAGACGGCCGGGCGGAGCCTTCTCCAGCAGGAGGCAGTGACATCATTAGTGACGAACCGTCTCCTTCTAGAGAAAGGAAGAGAGGACTGGAAGACAGGGAGACGGACTTTGTCCGGAAGAAGAGAAAAGATGGCTAGAGGGACCACATGACCAAGATCCAGATCGCAAGAACAGCTGCACTGTGGAAGGTAAGTATATTAGTAATACTCTTTCCTCCACAGGTTAGTTCTTTTTAGCAAATAAATGATCATACCTACACATTGACACTCATCCCCAGAAGAGTATAGATGCAGCTTAAAGTACAATTTACACGATTCACTGAACCGAAAGAAATTGTCACTACCCCCAGAAAATCTGTCCGGGAGGACAACCTTAGGTTCAGGGCAGGCCTGGTACCCGGAACCAGCTGCCTGTGGTCTCTGAATCCGTAAGACTATCGCGCGGAGGTCAGCTACCTCCAAAGACAGTCCCTGCAGCTGTTCGACCAGTACAGACATAGGATCCATAGCTGCACTGACCTGAACGAAATGGCGGTTTTTCTGGCGGTTGATAATGTCACGATCAGTGTGGGGGGGAAACTCCACACTGAACACAGGAGGGAAGGGGAACAGTAACTGGGCCTGGAAACTAGGGAAGAAACAGGTCACCTCGTAGACAACCCTAATCCGGGCCCTGACTACCTCTCAATATGAATAGACCTTGAAGGTAGGAATATTCATAAGCAGGATACCTAGGCCCTGATTTCCCTATAAGGCCCTGGAATAAGTATAGGACCAGAGACAACCCATTCCTCCCCAGATGGACGAATGGAAGTCTCAGTCTCAGGCCCAGATACAACAACAGGGAATATAACAAATACAAACGCCACACTTAAACTTCTGTAGAGGTGGAAGAACAGGAACACCAGAGAGGATCTCACACCAGCTCAGCCAAACCCAAATTAAGCTATCAACCGCATAGTCAGAAGGGTTGGTGCGACTATAAAGGGTAGAAGTGATGACCACTGAGCAACAGCTGAGAAAAGGGAAGTGGTCATTAACCCTATGAACACTGAATCAAGAGAAATCAAGGAGGCTGTTAGTTTCCTCCACGCTCAGCCAATCTCCTTATTTACTGACATCAGTTACCTGAGGGACCGTGACACAGCATTTTTGAAACAAAAAAAATCATGATTCAATGTCTCCATAGTCTGAGAGCCATAGTTTTTTTTTTTTCTGGAGATTGTCTTAGGTAGGGTCTCATTTTTTGCAGGATGAGATGATGTTTTGATTGGTATGATTTTGGGATGCGTACGACTTTTTAATCACTTTGTATTACACTTTTTGTGATGTAAGGTGACAAAAAATGGCTTTTTCGACACAGTTTTTTTTTTTTTTTTACGGTATTGACCTTAGGGGTTAGGCCATGTGATATTTTTATAGAGCCGGTCCATACAGACACAGAGATGCCTAATATGTCTACTTTTCTATTTTTCCCTATTTAAAAAAAATATGGAAAAGGACTTTTTTTTTTTTTACTTGAAACTTACAAATTTATTTTTAAACTTAATTTTTAAAACTTTTTTTTTCACTTTATTTTTTGTGTCCCACTCTGGGACTTCAACATTATATGGTCTGATTACCGTTTCAATGCAGCACAATGCATCTGTATTGTACTGCATTGACTATTAGTGTAATACACTGATAGTTTGTCTATGAGACCCAGCCTGGGGGCTGGGCCTCATAGGCCTCCGTACATGCCAGGCCCCAAGGCCTTGGAATGGCTAAGGGATGCCATGGCAACCATCGGGTACCCACCACAGCAGCGTGGGGACCCGATGACTAAGGGGAGGGGGCGCAAACCTCCCATATGCCGCAGTCAGCGCTGACTGCGACATATGAGGGGTTAATCCACGGGCATGGGCGTTATCACTGATGCTGGTGGATGCATCAGGGTTTAGGGATACAGAAGCTTATTTGCGGCACCACATGAGGGGCGGGTATGGACCGCAGGACGAGTATGCTTGTCCTGGGGCACAAAGTAACGGCCCTTTAGGATGAGCATTCTCATCTGGCTAAGTCAATCACTTGTTATAGAGCATCGTAAATTTCCAGTCTGTCTCAGTAAGGGCTCATACACACAAACATATTTTATTTCCGTGTCCATTACGTTTCTTTGCGGCTCGTATGCAGAACCATTCACTTCAATGGGGCTGAAAAACACGGAAATGATTCAGTATGCATTCTGTGTCCGCATGGTCGTTCCGCAAAAAAGAACATTTCATATTAATGTCCATATTATGGACAAGGATAGGACTGCTCTATTAGGGGCCAGCAATTCTGTTCCCAAAATGCGTTTTGGGGATTCGCAATTTGCGGACCACAAAAACATCCAACGGTCATGTGCATAAAGCCCTTAATAAACCAACTTCTGGGTGGGTAATTTCTGGAAGAACAGACAACATCTGGATAAGCTGCACCTTCCCGATACAAAAATATGCAAAAATCCAGCTTCCAGAAAACTCAGTAGTTTATTTATGCAAAAAGATCAAAATCCATTCACACAGAACAGCATGTTATATGTGTGCATAACTTTTTATATTTTTGCATAAATAAACTATGGACTTTTAATGAAGCTCGATTTCTCCATATTTTTGTGTCTCAGTAAATTGTATAATTTCAAGCCGAACAGCATCAGCCTGATACCCCTATAAACAAGAAATGTAAAATCAAAGAGGAAGTTATAGGATAAAGATGGCTCACCCACTGACCAGTACCTACTGAGAAGATCGACACAATCTTAGTGAAAAATTGATTGATATATAAAGTAGTAGGGCACACCTACAGACAGGTCCACATGGAAGTGAGACTATTGTATCAATAAGTATTTATTAAAACTGAATAAAACAAGATAAAAAAATCCCCCTTTAAAAACTAATAACAAAACAAAATTGTATATATCATTATTGCATAGATTTTTCAACCTTCATATATATTTCTAAAATTAGCAAATGGAATACAGATACCGCAAATAATAATGTAACTGATTATACTGGCGTTAGTGGTACTTTAGGCTGTGATATGTCAGCAACATATACGTTTTCAATGTACATGGAGAAAAATTGTGTTGCTCTTGCGGTATATATGCGGTTCCCCTGTACACAATAGAGACTATATGTTAGCTGGCTCATGTATATGCTATATACGCAAAAGAAGGTACACATGCAGTGCACATTCACTTTTAATAAATACTTATTGATACAATAGTCTCGCTTCCATGTGGACCTGACTGCAGGTGTGCCTTACTACTTTATATATAAAATCAAAGAGGGTTCATTGTTTTAGAGTCATTCATCCTCTAGGTGAGATCTGTAAGGAATAAGGACCTTTGAATATAAGACTTATAATCTATCATACTGGATATATTATGGAGTATTTGATATATGTGAATTATAGATGGAGAGTCATGTAGGTCTGAATGGAATGTATCTCATCGGGATGTAAAATGCTCATTGTTTACACTGATTCTCACATGAAAAGGTCTCGGAGTATCCCAGGAATCTCTTACAGATGCTAAATAGGAGTGTGAACAATAGGTCTCTACCCTGCAAATACAATGTGTAAATGAAGGACCATCTCAGGAGGCCAGAAAATGCTAAACTGATTGATGAGTAGGTGGCACCATTATTCTTCTATTGTATATGGTAATGAGGGAAGCCAGATCTGATGATGAAAAGTTTCATTGATTATTAAGGTGGGACTGGGCGTCTCCTGGGGAGAGGAGGAGCAGATAGCTATAGCCACCAAAGGGGTATAAAAGACTTAAGGAAAACTAGAATGCAGCAAGGGGCTTTACTTGGATCACTGAGGAGAAGACACTGACTGGAGATCAAGTCCTGAGTGTGTGGAGGCTCCATGTCTGGTAAGTATCACTGACTGTAATTGGAAGGAATTATATTGTAATCTGTGCAGTGTATAAGGACAGTGGGGGAGATTTATCATTCCCTTTGTGCCTGAAAAGTGACTTAAAAAAGTGTCACATCTGCCACTTTTTGCCATCCTCTGTGCTGTTCTGAAAAGAGGCATGGTAAGGGCTGGGGAGGGACTGTGACAAATTTATTTTCATGAAGCCCGACACTTTCAGACGAGTGTCCCGGATTTGCTCTGCATGCGTCCAGGGTGCATTGCGGGAAACCCCCAGGAGTGCGCAAGCAAGTTTTGACTGCGATTGTGTTGCATTGTTCGTTTTTTTCCGTGCGAGTACAATGCATTTTGCACCCGCGTGATAAAAAAACGAATGTGGTACCCAAACCCGAACTTCTTCACTGAAGTTCGGGTTTGGGTTCGGTGTTGTGTAGATGTTATTATTTTCACTTATACCATGGTTATAAGGAAAAATAATAGCATTCTTTATACAGAATGCTTACTAAAATGTTGTATGAGGGGTTAGAAAATAAACTCACCTCATCCACTTGATCGCGCAGCCGGCATCGTCTTTTATCTTCATCTTTCAGGACCTGCAAAAGGACCTTTGATGACGTAATCGCGCTCACCACGCGGTCCTTCTATCTTCATTCAGCAGGACCTGCGCTGACGTCACCGCGCTCACCGCGGTCACCACGTGGTGAGCACGATTACGTCATCAAAGGTCCTTTTGCAGTTCCTCAAAGAAGAAGAAAGAAGACAATGCCGTCTGGGCGATCAAGTGGATGAGGTGAGTTTATATATATTTTTTTTAACCCCTAAAACAACTTTTTAGTAAGCATTCTGCATTAGGAATGCTATTATTTTCCCTTATAACCATGTTATAAGGTAAAATAATACAGTAAATTGACTTTAATCAATTTACTAACATCATCTCCTAGCAACCATGCGTGAAAATCGCATTGCATTCGCACTTGCTTACGGATGCTATGCGATATTCACGCATCCCCATTCATTTCTATTGGGCCTACTTTGCGTGAAAAATGCAGAATATAGAACATGCTGCGATTTTCATGCAACACACAAGTGATTAGTGAAAATCACCGCTCATCTGCACAGCCCCATTGAAATAAATGGGTCTGGATTTAGTGTGGGTGCAATGTGTTCACCTCACGCATTGCACCCACGCGGAATTCTCACCCGTGTGAAAGGGTCTAATGCAGCTCTGAGCTGTCGTAGATTTCTGGTTAAGAGCACGGACTGCAGGAGAATGCACCTACTTTATGACGAGGCCCGCACCTTGTCATAAATTAGCCGCAGGGGATATCAAGACAGGCACAGAAAGCACCAGTCTTGATAAATCTCCCCCAATGCATCTCTGTTTGAAATGTCTCTTGTGTATGTCTCCTTATAACTCCCATCATAACTGGACACGGATTTTCCACCTTTTACAATACACATTTTCTACACTTCCTGTATTTCATTTCCTGCACTGAACCTTAGAATCAGACCCAGTAAGAGGGAGGGAATTCTTACAATGGGAATAACTCTTTCCTGGAGGTTCAGTGATGGCAGCAGTGACTGGTGATTGTCCGCACAGTAGTGTGTAAGTAATTGTACATGCAGTGTCCATACATGTGATAGTACATACCTGTAACTGTGCAGGGAACACAGACAATCAGAGATTCCGACTCTTAACACTCGCCTGCCTTAAAGCATCTACAAAAGGAGGAAAGAGGCTTACTGACAGGGTGGAATCTTCTTTAATTGATGTCCACACATTCATTTTACTTTATGTATAGTTATATAATAAATGTGTGTACATAGAGCATGTATTATACAGTCTATTATGTATATAGTCCAAAAAAAAACTATTGCACATACAGTCAGGTCCATAAATATTGGGACATCAACACAATTCTAACATTTTTGGCTCTATACACCACCACAATGGATTTGAAATTAAACAAACAAGATGTGCTTTAACTGCAGACTGTCAGCTTTAATTTGAGGGTATTTACATCCAAATCAGGTGAACGGTGCAGGAATTACAACAGTTTGCATATGTGCCTCCCACTTGTTAAGGAACCAAAAGTAATGGGACAATTGGCTTCTCAGCTGTTCCATGGCCAGGTGTGTGTTATTCCCTCATTATCCCAATTACAATGAGCAGATAAAAGGTCCAAAGTTAATTTCAAGTCTGCTATTTGCATTTGGAATCTGTTGCTGTCAACTCTCAAGATGAGATCCAAAGAGCTGTCACTATCACTGAAGCAAGCCATCATTAGGCTGAAAAAACACAACAAACCCATCAGAGAGATAGCAAAAACATTAGGCGTGGTCAAAACAACTGTTTGGAACATTCTTAAAAAGAAGAAACACACTGGTGAGCTCAGCAACACCAAAAGACCCGGAAGACCACGGAAAACAACTGTGGTGGATGACCGAAGAATTCTTTGTCTGGTGAATAAAACACCCTTCACAACAGTTGGCCAGATCAAGAACACTCTGCAGGAGGTAGGTGTATGTGTGTCAAAGTCAACAATCAAGAGAAGACTTTACCAGAGTGAATACAGAGGGTTCACCACAAGATGTAAACCATTGGTGAGCCTCAAAAACAGGAAGGCCAGATTAGAGTTTGCCAAACGACATCTAAAAAGCCTTTACAGTTCTGTAACAACATCCTATGGACAGCTGAGACCAAGATCAACTTGTACCAGAGTGATGGGAAGAGAAGAGTATGGAAAAGGAAAGTAACTGTTCATGATCCTAAGCATACCACCTCATCAGTGAAGCATGGTGGTGGTAGTGTCATGGTGTGGGCATGTATGGCTGCCAATGAAACTGGTTCTCTTGTATTTATTGATGTGACTGCTGACAAAAGCAGCAGGATGAATTCTGAAGTGTTCCGGGCAATATTATCTGCTCATATTCAGCCAAATGCTTCAGAACTCATTGGACGGCGCTTCACAGTGCAGATGGACAATGACCCAAAGCATACTGTAAAAGAAACCAAAGAGGTTTTTTAAGGGAAAGAAGTGGAATGTTATGCAATGGCCAAGTCAATCACCTGACCTGAATCCGATTGAGCATGCATTTTACTTGCTAAAGACAAAACTGAAGGGAAAATGCCCCAGGAACAAGCAGGAACTGAAGACAGTTGCAGTAGAGGCCTGGCAGAGCATCACCAGGGATGAACCCCAGCATCTGGCGATGTCTATGCGCTCCAGACTTCAAGCTGTAGTTGACTGCAAAGGATTTGCAACCAAGTATTAAAAAGTGAAAGTTTGATTTATGATTATTATTGCGTCCTATTACTTTTGGTTCCTTAACAAGTGGGAGGCACATATGCAAACTGATTTGGATGTAAATAACCTCAAATTAAAGCTGACTGTCTGCAGTTAAAGCACATCTTGTTCGTTTAATTTCAAATTTATTGTGGTGGTGTATAGCGCCAAAAATGTTAGAATTGTGTTGATGTCCCAATATTTATGGACCTGACTGTAAGTTTGAAAATGGACCAGACTTCAACCAACACATCTTCTTTTGATGTTATTTTATGTACAGTATTTATGGTTTGAATAAATGAATACTTAAGATCATGATCTACTAGATGACAATCTTCTAACTTGGAATGAAATTAAACAAAAATAAATGTTAGACAGTGAAAAGAGACAACGGAAAATAACTTTCTCCATAGATATCAAATAGATAGCTGCTCATGTGTAGATGAATTCTCATCCAGTGAGATATTAACTGTACATTACATTACTACTGAGAAATGAAAGGAAGTTCCGGAAAATGTCTTCCTTGTGGTTATTACTAATTTAGCATAATAATAATAATAATAATAATAATAACTTAATAAGCTATAAATAAGACAAACGTAACTCTGTAGATAATTACATTTGCCATATATTAAATAGATCATCTTAATTCTGTAGCTAATACATTTGCAGTTACCTATACAGTATGTATTTTTTTGTTAAACTATAATTTTACTTTTTTTCCCCCCCAAGGTTCCGAGAAGAGCACATGAAGCTTTGAACATGAATTCACACATAAGGTTTTAGAATACTTACTCCAAAGAATTATAATCTGTCTGAAAGGCAATTTATTAGGTCCTGGCTCTGGCATGGTCAATTAGTCTGATACATTTATCAAGCCTCAAGTTGTCATATTAACACATTAGCATCCTGAGTGCATTTTGGTGGATTTTTTTTTATTTCTACAAATTAAGCACAGCTTGTCAATAATAGAACTGGACAAAGACTGGGTGAAATGTCGGCAAGTTCTGAACGTGGGAACAATTTGGAAAATAAATCTCATCTTTCCATGCATAAAGAAATTCAAAAAGATGGAAGACGATTTAAATGTTCAGAATGTGAGAAATCCTTAAGTACAAAAGCAAATCTTGTTGAACATCTGAAAATTCACACAGGAGAGAAATCATTTTCATGTACAGAATGTGGAAAATGTTTCATTCAGAAATCAATGCTTAATCAACATCAGCGAACTCATACAGGAGAGAAGCCATATTCATGTACAGAATGTGGGAAATGTTTTACTCAGAAATCAAATCTTGTGGATCATATAAGAATTCACACAGGAGAAAAGCCATATTCATGTACAGAATGTGGAAAATGTTTTACCCAGAAACCAAGTCTTGTGGAACATCTAAGAAGTCACACAGGAGAGAAGCCATTTTCATGTTCGGAATGTGGTAAATGCTATAGAAGTAAATCAGGTCTTGTTAAACATCAGAGAACTCACACAGGAGAGAAGCCATATTCATGTACAGAATGTGAGAAATGTTTCATTGAAAAATCAATGCTTAATCAACATCTGAGAACTCACACAGGAGAGAAGCCATTTTCATGCCCAGAATGTGGGAAATGTTTTTCTCACAAGCCAAGTCTTGTGGAACATTTGAGAAGTCACACAGGAGAGAAGCCATTTTCATGTTCAGAATGTGGGAAAAGCTCTAAAAGTAAATCAGGTCTTGTTAATCATCAGAGAACTCACACAGGAGATAAGCCATATTCATGTACAGAATGTGGGAAATGTTTCATTCAGAAATCAATACTTAATCAACATCTGAGAATTCACACAGGAGAAAAGCCATTTTCATGTCCTGAATGTGAGAAAAGTTTCAGTCAGAAATCATGCATTGTTAAACATCTGAAAACACACTCGGGGAGAAGGGAAATTCATGTACAGAATGAGGGAAACTATTTTAGCGGGTATTGAGACACATCTTAGAGCTCGCTCAGATTAGAATTCATTGCTCTGCAGATTTTTGGAAGGTGGTAGACATGAAGCTCCATTGCAAGTTCTGCTACCTCAGGATATGTTCTCGTATAATTTAAGACTTTTTTTGGTCTTCGAAACAATGCGCCTTTCCTCTAAAGCCATTGTTATACAACCTCATCAAGCCAAGGCTGGGGACGGATCTGGCCCTGTGGCGCCGTTATATAGATGATGTGATCTTCATCTGGAAAAAGAGTAAAGAAGAATTGGAAAAATTCCTAGAAACAATTAATATTAATATTTTAAATTTGGTCTTTACCTCAAATATACAGGAGAGCACCGAATTCTTGGATTTATTAATCACACAATCTGGTAATAAATATATATGTGAGACATTTTGTAAATCCACAGCTAGAAATAGTTATATTGATTTTTCTAGCTGTCACCTGCCGAAATGGCTGACAAATGTTCCCTCTGGTCAGTTCCGTAGGATTAAGCGGAACTGCACAGAGGGACATACTTTTGAGATGGAAGCCATTGAGATGAAAAGACAATTTATTGAGAAGGAATATCCTGAAAACTTAGGCCAAGTTCACACGAACGTGTGTGACCCGTGCCAGTGCTGCGGCCCGCAAATAGCGGGCCACAATGCACGATCGCCGGCCGTAGGTCAGCCGCATCAGATCGCGGACCCATTCACTTTAATGGGTCCGCGATCCGGCCGTTCCGCTAAAAGATAGGACTTGTTCTATCTTTTAGCGGAACGGAAGTACGGGACGTAACCCCACGGAGGCACTCCGTAGTGCTTCCGAGGGGTCCCGTCCCGTGCGGCCGTTCCGCGATTCCGGATTAGCGGACCCATTGAAATGAATGGGTCCGCATCCGTGATGCGGAATTTACACGGAACTGTGGCCGTGTATTGCGGCCCGCGATTTGCGGGCCGCAATACGGCCACAGATCACACACGTTTGTGTGAACTTAGCCTAAGTGGAGGAGTCACTCAACCAAATTAGGAAATTAGATAGAAGAGAGTTCTTTAATAAGGAGGACAATAAAGATAAAAATGAGATGGATAATGAGAAAGATAAAACACAAAATAAAGAAGAAGCCATGAGAGTTGTTCTTCCATTTAATGAGAATTATAGGAAGATTCAGAAAATTATTAAAACCCATTGGCACCATGTGTTGAATGACAAAATTGTGGGACACTTACTCCCGACTGTTCCAACGATTACCTTCACTAGGGGACCCAATCTAGGTATCAAGGTGGCCCCTACCGTAAAACCGTGGAAACAGAATAAGTTGAGTTTTTCAGGAACTTGGCTGAGTTTGAAGGGTTTTTATAAATGTGGAAGGTGTATGGGTTGTAGAATGAATAAAAAACCCCGCCTGACGGCTAATGTCCCCTCGACTCAGAACAATTTTAATTGGGAGATAGAAGATTGTCTTACATGTGACTCCAGTGGAGTTATCTACCTTCTCCAGTGCCCCTGTAACAGACAATATATAGGACGTACCAAGAGGCCATTCAAAAAAAGAACGGCCGAACATATTGCCAACATCAGGAAGGGTTATGATAAACATTCCCTATCTAAACATTATAAAGAGATGCATAATCAGGATCCATCAAGTCTGGTGTTTACGGCACTGGAGAAGGTGGAGAAACACTGGAGAGGAGGTGATTTTATCAGACAAATGTCTAGGATAGAATCCAGACGCATTTATGAATTTGGATCTCTTCAACCGAAAGGCCTTAATTCGGAGTTGGAAATTTTTGGATTTATGTAGGTTGGGTGTCTAGTGGCCGACGGCACGTCGCATGCTAGGCCGTTTATCGGCGCTGCGACGTGACGCTAGTCGGTAAGCTAAATATCGATTTAAAGTTTTCTTCAATTCAAAGCTCATATCGACCTTAAAAGGATATGCTATAAGAGACTTTTCACATTATCAGGATTCCTGTGGACACTTTATGAACATATTGCGCTCCCAGTGAATACACCTACAACATTTTCAGTGACATTCAGTTTCCCAAATTGGGATAGAGCTCTAGAAGATAATACCCCCTCTTTCCCAAATAACAGCATATACTTGAAGTTTTTTGGTGTGATATATATTATTGAATTTATCGACACTATTGAGTCATATGAATATAGTGTCGATCATATCTACCACAATATATGTGACTGTAATGTTGTATATTATTGCTACATTGTTCTTATAAATTTTATTACGTGTATTTTATGGGGATTTAATAAATATTTTCTGCACATGTCAATCTGGTTGCCAAGTGTATCGTAAAGAGTGCTCGTTCAATATTCTATTAATACAAATTTCTGCTTTTAACCTGGTTTGTACTAAATTGGCTATATCTAAAATATTATTCAGTATGAGATTTAAGTATCTCTTCACATAGAGATTTTTGCCAAAATATTTTTTGCTATTATCTTGGTGACAATTATTGTAACAGCTACAAAAGAATCAATAAAAGGGACTTCTTACCAGTATATATGTGCAATGTATATATTATATAGTAGTAGTAGGAGTACAGTGCATTGCAAAAATATTCACCCCCTTGACTTTTTTAGTGTTTTGGTGCCTCACAACCTGGAATTAACATGGATTGTTTGAGAATTTACATAATTTAATTTACAGAACATGCCCACAACTTTATTTTAGTATTGTGAAGCAAACAACAAATAGGACAAAATAACAGAAAAGGTCAATGTGCATAACTATTCACTCCACTAAAGTCAATACTTTGTAGAGCCACCTTTTACGGCAATCACAGCTCCAAGTTGCTTTGGATAAATCCTCTTGCACACGGCCGTTGTGGGTCAGTGACAGTATTGTGGCCCGCATACGGCGGGTCCGCCATACACGGACACCAGCCCGTGTGCACTCCGCATCACGGAGATGCGGAATGGAAGCACAGAACAGTACCCCTCGAAAGCACTACGGAGTGCGGTCCCCAATGCGGTCCCCAATGCACGGAACGGACCCACAACGGCCGTGTGCAAGAGGCCTAAGTCTCTATGAGCTTGCCACATCTTACCACTGGGATGTCAGCTAGCTTAAAAGGGTTAAAACTGGTGACTGAAAATAAAAACAGCCAATTTGCCATTTTTTGTCACATCAACTACCTAATAATTTTTTTTATAAAAAGTGATCAAAAAGTCGCACACTTCAAATTTGTATCACTGAAAAGAACAGATCGTCCAGCAAAAAAATTTGCCCTCAAACAGCCCCGTACAAATAACTACATGGTATGCAACCATAAATGGTGCCATTAGAAAGTACAACTTGTCCCATAAAAAAAAAGCTGTGATAAAAAAAAATAAAACTATGGTAAGGCGGGGGGTGAAAAACGAAAATGCAAAAATGTAAATTCCCAGGGTCCTTAAGGGGTTAAAATCTAGACGTGTAAGGCAAATTCCAAGTTCATATTTGGAATCAGCGCGCTCATTTTAATTTAAATCACATGGTTTTCTCTCAGTAGCAAAATTATTGTTGCGCGGTGTAATGAATTAATTTTCACTGAAATGGCGGTTAAAAAAAAACATACTTACCTCATCCATATGAGCACGAAGAGGCCGTGAAGAGAATTTCTTTGTGAAATTTGGTGAAGCAGCAGAATCATGTTTTTGTAAACTTCGCTCCTCTACTGGAGACTAGAATCTTATCCAAGAGATTGTGGCTAGTGTTGAGCTAATCGAGCTTCGGATCAAGTCGATTCGTTCAAAAACGTTTAAATGTTAAAATATGTGTGCTTTGTGGAGGCAAACTTTGTTACGTCTGAAGTCGCGCGTCACTTTGAAGAATAACTTTGGGATACGATTCTATTTCTTTAAAAACATTTTAAAAGAGAATTTCGAAGTTGTCTTCAGCACCGAGATACCAGCTGAAGAAGACTTCCAATTCCTGTTTTTAAATGTTTTTAAAGACGTAGAAATAAAATCCTGAAGTTATTCACCAAAGTCTTGCACGACTTCGGACGTAACAAAAACAAATTTTTGCACTTACATTTCAATGTTGTATGGAGACAGGTCTCCGTAGAGCATTAAAATGAAGGGGGTCTTTTATCGTACATAAATACACACATTCATGAGGTGTACTTCTGGTGCAGATAAGGCAAAAAGCTCAGTTGCGCTGCAATCTGGGATTTCTCCCAGTTCATGCCAGGTCTAAAAAAGTGGGTGCGGCGATGGCGGGGAAGGGGATGGGCCGACAGACTCGACTCACTTACCATTTTCTACGCCTGTTTTAGGCATAGAAAATGGTTTAAATGTAAGACAGCAAGGAAGATCTCTTACATTTAGAAGAGGCGGCGCCGTCTTTATAACTCCTGCCGATCCACCTCCAGGTATAGAGGTCTAAAACGCCAGTCTTAATAAATGTGCCCCAAACTTTTTTGAATTATACAACTTCAGATCTATGATCCAAAGCTCTAATTCTAACCACACTGGTTATTTACCTGACTGTAGAACTGGAAATCACCTACAGCAGTTGCCTTTCCCAAGTGTCAACAGTTACTCTTGGTGCTTGGATACTCTCAGAACCTGCATTAGGCAGAAATGCACTACAATCAGATGGTCTTAAGAAGCTTATATGAAGCAACATTTAAAGGTGGCCATACACAGTCTAAATTTGATCAAAACAGACAGTTTCATTACATTCCTGCCTACACATAGCAATAAACAAAAAGACGGCAGGTAAAATTTGCAGTCTACATATAGACATAGAATTGCCAGTAATATATTCTATTACATCCAAAAACACTGCTCAAGACAATTTAAAACCGTTTAAAAACAAACATAAAGCGCTTACTGCAACACATGGGAAACCATGCCATGATAAACCTGGAGCGGTTTTCTTATGCACCATAATATATGTAAAAGCCCCACATAAAACATTCATAAAAATACATCTACAATCTACATTAACCCCTAAGCCAGGGATGGCCAACCTGAGGCTTTCCAGCTGTTGCAAAACTACAACTCTCAGCATGCCTATACTTCCTACAGCTATCAGCCTACAGCAGGGCATGGTGGGAGCTGTAGTTTTACAACAGCTGGAGAGCCGCAGGTTACCCTAAGCGATCTTCACGGCACATGTACAGCAATGTTGGCAGTGTTTAAAAGCCCAACAGCATACATGAATGGTGCACTGATCAGACAGGTGAAGGAGATGTAACTTCGATGTCGGCAGATTAACCTTTTAGATACCATGGTCAGTGCTGACAGCGCCATCTAAGAGGTCTGCACAGTATTTCCAGGGAGGGCTGACCCATTCGCCCTGCATGGCGCACGTCTTCAATCTTGATGTCAACTAAGGGATGAATGATATAATTACACTCCTTTACTTCCTGGAGGGGATGCTGATAAATCTGACTGGTGAAAGGAGAGGACAGAAGAAGTGTTGCCTACATCTCACAGCCAGAGGAAGATGAGGACAAGGAGGACATAAACATCTAGAAAGGAGCAGATGGAGCTAGAGGACAACGACAAAGACAAAGCAGATAACCCCGACAGACCTTGACAGTGTGCAGTGCAGATGGAGGCAGGGAGTCCCTCTGAGTCCCTTGCGCAAATGGCCAGATGACTCTTGGCTCTCCACAATGTAAGACCCTCACCACTGGTCTAACTAGTTGCCTTTTTAACACCTTCTGAGAGGGATGAAAAACTCAACTACTATTGAGACATCCTTTGTAGTCAGTTGGTCGCTGCCTATGTGTGCCATTTGCCCATCCTCATGAAGGTCTAACTGGTAGGGACCTTCTAATCTCATGCTCCACTGCCATGACTGCTGGAGGGGGGTTAGAGGCAGAAACAGTCCCAGCTCCATCCACAGCAACTTAAGTCTCGATTCTCTAATGAGCAATTATTTTCACCTGCCTACTGAAGAAACCACCCAGCAGCAGGACATGGAGCAGAACCTGAACCAGCAGGTGGTGGCATACTTGGAGTGTACCCTGTCACTCATGAATGAAGACCTCCTGGCAGAGAAACTTGAGTTGAGCCTGCAACTTGCCAAGTTTGCCCTGGGCAAGCTTTCCTGCCCAGCCAGTAGAGTGGCATCAGAACGGGTGTTCAGTGTGGCGGGTGGCATAGTTACCCCAAATAGAATTTGCCTTTCAAGACAAAATGTTGAGAGACCAGCCGTTATAAAGATGAATCAGGCCTAGATCAACCAGGATTTCCACACACCGGTGCCTAATACAACAGACTAGATTATTCTGGCAGTAATGATTTTACTATAGTGTGCTACCACACCAGAACATTGTGAAAAATGGCCCTTTACTTCTGGGCATTTGCTGCAGCCATTTTTCTGATGCTGCCGCCCACCTGCTGCCTCTACTGTGATCTGTTCCTACTGTGATCTGTAACCATCTTGTGCTGTTATTGCCATTGCTGCCCCCCTCTCCCCACTTTGTTCGGCGGCATTACTGTGACTCTTCATGCTGTTGCCACCCTCCCCACTCTGTCCCAGGGCCACTATTGTGACTTCTCATGCTGTTGCCACCGTCATCACTATGTTCTGGGGCCACTACTGTGACTTCATGCTGTAAACCCTGAATAGTATACAACATATGCGAGTAATCTATGAAAGGTAGCCTACAAACTAATTGACTATGTTTTGAGATAAAGATGAGCAAACCATTTTGTAACAATCCTGGTTCATTACAAAAGGTTAACATTTTCAGCCTGCAGATGAACCCAAACTTTTTCAGTTTCATTTTGGATGAACCCAGTATTGGGCAGACTAGATGGGCCAAATGGTTCTTATCTGCCGACACATTCTATGTAGTGCTAATTTACTGCACTTGACGGCAGGAAAAAGCACTAGGGAGGAAGAAGGGTGTTCACATGATCCATGATCCTCTAAGGAAGTGGGGGGGGGGGGCTTGAGTGGCCCCCGACTGACAGACTGCCTGGATGAGCCAATCACTGCTTTAGCAGGCAGGGAGGTTCCCTATCAGAATGAGCAGAATTTCATTCTGTCCTGGGCTGTGAATGAGGATGGTTGTGCCTTACAGTGTCTGCCAGAAAAACATCTTAAGGAGTTAGGGAAAGTCAAAAGTCACAATGACACTTGCATTCTACTGCCAGAGACATTAAAGGGAAATGCTAAATTTACAAAGAAGAAAAATTGTGTGTGTAGAATATGGATAGATATTAAACTGGTTGATTTATTGTCACGGATAAAAATCAGCAAAAAATTATAATATACAATAAAAGACAATATAAACAACAATTTCAATACAAATAAAAATAAAAATAAATGACAAATGTCTATCCTACCTCACAGTATATAAACTTACAGCTTATATGTAATTACTACATCAATACACAGGGTAGCGCTCAACTTTACCTGTGAGTGAGAACGTAAAATTAGGTGTAAATCTGTGTATTTCCACACTGAGCAAAAATATAAACGCAACACTTTCGGTTTTGCTCCAATTTTGCATCAGCTGAACTCAAAGATCTGAAACATTTTCTACATATACAAAAGACCCTTTACTCTCAAATATTGTTCACAAATCTGTCTAAATCTGTGTTAGTGAACACTTCTCCTTTGCCGAGATAATCCATCCCACCTCACTATAAGCCTTCTCCAAAGGCATTTCAGAGAATTTGGCAATACATCCAACCAGCCTCACAACCGCACACCACGTGTAACCACACCAGCCCAGGACCTCCACATCCAGCCTGTTCACCTCCATGATCGTCTGAGACCAGCCACCCGGACAGCTGCAGCAACAATCGGTTTGCATAACCAAAGAATTTCTGCACAAACTGCTGGTCTTCCTTGTGCAGTCAGGCCACATCCATTGGCAGTACGGTGTCTTTCACAACATCATTATTCCTTTCTGCTTCTCCTGCTCACACTATTCCTCCGCTCCATCATCAGCCATCGATAACAGAATGCGTGGCCAGGAAACAACTGTACACACCCAGTAATCGGATGGTGTGCAAGCTTAATTACCACCTGGCCAAGTTGCTGGCGGTGCAATTGCTGTCTTACCATTTAGTCTTCTTCCTCTAGGGAGATGATGACGTGCTCTCAGCCTCGTTGGAAGATACCTAGTCAACATTATTTCTCCCAAAAAGTTACCCCTGCCTTGGGCGACGCTCCTTGTATTTGCCGCTCCCTGCATTTGTCGCTGTGCTACAAGGCACACACCACTGTGGACACTTGTTATGAGAGTACATGTCTTTCACAGCTGTTTTTTTTTTTTTTTGCAGCGGTGAGCCAGGACTCTAGCAACAAGGCCAGGTCCTTTTGACGTCTCCATGATTGTGCTGGGCTGGCTCCAACAGCAGGCACTTACCCTCCTCCTCCATAGACATCCTTCCATCCCCAACAACAGCAGGACACATTGTCACTCCCACTCCCTCCCCTTCCTATTACATATGTCAAGTGTTGCCATGCCGTGTTGGAGCGGATCATCCTGAGCAACCGTAGCCGCTCAGGCAAGCAGTTGTTAAAGTACCTGAAGCAGCAAACATCCAACTGGCTGTCTCCCCGCCAACGCTAACTGGGCAAAGTAGTCAACAACAATGGCTGTGCTGAACCCAGCAAAAATATCACATGCTCCCTGCATGGAACACATAATTAACCTAGTTGTGCAGCATAAAAAAAAAAAAGTACACTGGTTTGCAGAATGTACAGACAATGTTCTGGAGACTTTTATTGCATTTCAGCTAAGTGGCAAGCAACGCTCTCTTCGACTTGCAGCAACAGAACGGTGGAAACCCAAAATTTATGTCAACACTGTCCTTCTTTGTTACAAAAAGACACACATCAGCAAACGGACGTGTGCTGTCTGAACAAGTCGGTACAGTAATACTTGAACTGTGCCCTTTCTCTTGCACATGTACTTCTTGGGAGGAGGAGTACTGGCTGTCTTGCCCATCTTCCTGTGTTTTTAGCATGGCAGGTGCCATGGGCAAAATTGTCTTGAGCAAAATATTACCAATGTCAAAATAAATTAGGCACATGGATCCATGATTATTTGCACTCATCTCGGCCTGATGACAGTGAATAGATCTGCAAATTGTTGACAGAGGCCATCACTGGCCCAATAATGCAACTGCTGTCTAATTGTTCCATACTATACTGCAGTTTCTGCTGCAGCAGCCCCTGCTACTACTACTACAGCTGCCGCTAAAAGGCTGCACATCTTCTGCCTGCAATGATGATGCTGCTTCCCAAAAAAAGTGAATTTTTGGACACTTGTTCAGAGCAAGCCACTCATTTTTCCGATACTACTGTGTGTATGAACTAGAGATGAGTGAAGTTTTAAAAAATTAGATTCGGACACTTAAAAAAAAAAAAATTGATATGATTTAATTTGTGACTAACCGAGTTAAAAAAACATCTATTTCCCGGCTGCACGGAGCATATATCTTGGTGTACATTACTGTGAATTGCAGAAATATGCATAGCTAGTCTGCTGTGGTAGTGAAACAGTTACTGTGCATCAGAATGACATGCATCACTCTTAGAATCATTTCATGCTTCACTATTTGGTCCAATACTGACCAAATAACTGAAGTGTGAACTCAGCCTTACAGGTCAAAGTTAGCGTGACCCAATATTCTACTATAGAGTGAAAGAGCGCTCTCCTTTTACACTAACTTCTGATTCCACATAGACTACCACAATTTTACCCCAGAATCAAGGATTAATGGAATTACTTATGTATAAAAGAATGCGATCAACCTAAAATTAGTAGCATTAGAATGGTTTTTAACCCCAATTAGTGCAGCAAGGTGTAATACAATAGATCCTATTACCTAGGCTTTACACTCTTCAATTGGCCCCTGTTCTCTGCCTACAGTGTGGATAAAGCCTCCTTATTATATTACCACACTAGCTCTGTGCTGTCACTGAACTGCTCAATAGTAATATTTTGTGAATAAAGTCTTTCCTAATCACTGTCATGTAACGTCTCTCCCTGCACTAAGTTCTCTGGAAAATGGGCAGGATGAGGCTTTTTATAGGGCTGTGACATCACAGGGGCTGGCTAGCTGCTGATTGGCTGGCTGCACAGCATTCTGGGTGATCCCTCGTTCCTGGGCTTCGTATTTTCACTTTGTAACATGTGCAGCAGGCATTTTAGAAAAAAATCAGATTTGTTACCATGAAACAAGATTTTTTCAACAAAGTTTTGCTGAAATTTATACTGAATTCCACTTTGTCAACTTCGAATCGAGCAACACTAGTATAAACACTAGCAGGGATCTCTTTCCAATAAGGGACAATTTGTTAAGTTTTTTCATATTGGAAACATTGCACAAATATGACAATGTATTGTGTTTTTAACAGTCTGTTAACACAGTCAACTTTACATTTACCCATCGATATACAGTGGGGAAAATAAGTAAAGCTAACAAAGAATGGAGAGGTCTGTAATTTTTATCGTAGGTACCCTTCAACAGCGAGGGACAGAATCTAAAATAACAAATCCAGAAAATCACATTGTATGATTTTTTTATAATTAATTTGCATTTTATTGCATGAAATAAGTATTTGAAAACAGAACTTAATATTTAGTACAGAAACCTTTGTTTGCAATTCTAGAGATCAGACGTTTCCTGTAGTTCTCGACCATGTTTGCACACACTTAAGCAGGGATTTTGGACCACTCCTCCATACAGATCTTCTCCAGATCTTTTAGGTTTCGGGGCTGTTGCTGGGCTACATTGAGTTCCAGCTCCCTCCAAAGATTTTTGATTGGGTTCAAGTCTGGAGACTGGCTAGGCCACTCCAGGACCTTGAAATGCTTCTTATGTAGCCACTCCCTGGCTCTGTGTTTTGGGTCATTGTCATGCTGGAAGACCCAGCCACGACCCATCTTCAATGCTCTTACTGAGGGAAGGAGGTTGTTGGCCAAAATCTCATCATACATGGCCCCATCCATGCTCAAATACAGAGTTGTCCTGTCCCCTTTGCAGAAAAGAACCCCCAAACTATGTTTCCACACCCATGCTTCTTGAGATTATACTCAAAAGTTATATTTTGTTCTCATCTGACCTTCTCCCATGCCTCTTCTAGATCATCTGGATGGTCATTGGCACACTTCAAATGGGCCTGGAAATGTGCTAGCATGAGCAGCAGGATGTTGTGTGCCCTGCAAGATTTTAATCCTTGGCGAAGTAGTGTGTTACTAACAGTATTCTTGGAGACTGTCGTCCCAGCTCTCTTCAGGTCATTGACCAGGTCTGCCCGTGTTATAATGGGCGAATTCCTGACCTTTCTCAGAATCATCCTTACCCCACGAGGAGAGATCTTGCATGGAGCCCCAGACAGAGGAAGATTGACAGCCATCTTGTATTTCTTCTATTTTCTAATAATTGTGCCAACAGTTGTTGCCGTCTCATCAAGCTGCTTGCCTATTGTCCTGAAGCCCATCTGAGCCTTGTGCAGGTCTACAATTTTGTCCCTGGTGTCCTTAGACAGCTCTTTGGTCTTGGCCATAGTGGAGAGATTGGAGTGTGATTGAGTGTGTGGACAGGTGTCAAGTTCAAACAGCTGCAATTAATACAGGTAATGAGTGCCATGTAGGAGGGCTTCTTAAAGAAAATCTAACAGGTCTGTGAGAGCCAAAAGTCTTGCTGGTTGGTAAGGGATTAAATACTTATTTCATGCAATAAAATGAAAATTAATTATTTAAAAATCATACAATGTGATTTTATGGATTTTTTTTTAGACTGTCACTGTACCTACAATAAAAATTACATACCTCTCCATTCTTTGTAAGGGGGGGATTGCAAAATTGCCAGTGTATCAAATACTTATTTTCCCCACTGTATATGTCACTGTCACTCTGACATTATTTACTATGACTGTCACTGTGTTAAAGAACTTAAGGGGGGAGGGGACAAGAGTGCAAAATTATCTAGACGAGTCCCAGGAGTGCTTAGAGTGTCATGGTCATACACCAATTTTCCGGTCAATTGGAACATTTTTGATTTGGGAAGAATCAAGTCATTTGAATCGGACCTGACAAATTTAAAAAATGTATTTATCTCTACACCAGACCTGTTTATAGAATATGTCTGAATTAAAGCAAAACAAAATGCAAAATTACAACACTACAATCAACCCATGGTCAGATAATGCAATGTTTTTGGAGAAAAGAAGACCATTTTCTAATCCCTATAAACACGTTTAACTTATAAAGCAGAACAAATTCTGAGGCACGATACAGATGAAAGACACTGTAGCACATCCTACAAAGGATCTCCATACCTGTCACATTTCATTCAATCTGAACATTACAATGCCATCTCAGCTGAAGGAGCTCTCTGATTTCACAAGCTCCACTTTCTGGCTATTTCTTTTTACCCCTAACTATACAGATATATGGCTTCTCTCTCATGTGGATTCTTAGATGTTTCATAAACTGATTTAAAGCTAAAACATTTCCCACATGATTTTGGCCTCTACCCTGTCTGTTAGTCTGAGATATGATTTATGAGAAAAACATTTCCAATATTCAGGACATGAAAATTTTGCCTCTTTTGTGTAAATTGTACAATGTTCCTAAAGACTTGAATTAAGATTAAAAGGCTTCCCAAATTATTTGCATTAACCACCTCCGGACCGCCTAACGCAGGATTGCGTTCCGGAGGTGGCAGCGCTGCGCAGAGTCACGCATATACGCGTCATCTCGCGAGACGCGAGATTTCGCTCAAAGCCGGCCCGCGCATGCGCATCGCGGGCCGGCAAAATTAAAAGAAGTATTTCGTCACCAGCCTGCCAGCAACGATCATTGGCTGGCAGGCTGGCGATTTTCAAAAAATCCAATCCAAAGTCATATAACAGATCATATTAGTAAATATGATCTGTTATATGGCTTGTCTGCTGCTGTGCTGGTCCTTTTCGTCGGTTGGATCCAGCACAGGAGCAGACTGAACTGTGAGTACACCAAACAGCACACCTTAGCCCCAGATCACCCCCCTGCACCCCAATTAACCCTTTGATCACCCCTTTGATCGCCCCTGTCAATCACTAGTGAAAGGAAAAAAAGTGATCAGTGTAAACTGTCACTTTTTTTTTTTCACTGGTATTGGCTGTTCGGTTTTAGGGATAGTTTAGGCCCCTTGGTTAGGTAGTTAGCGTCAGTTAGCGCCCAGCCCACCGCACCGCAGTCACTTTTATTCGCTGTTTAGCGTATCACTAATCAGCATTTGTACTTTTATAGTATCTGTAAGTGATCAAAACTGATCACGGTCAGATCTATAATAGTATTAGTGTCACCTTAGCTCGCCCTCCACCCAAAACGCAGTGTTTGCCCGATCAGGCCTGATCGGTCGCCCACACGTGCGTTCACCCACGCCCGCCCCGCCGCAGTGACAAAAAATATATATTTTTTGATCACTGCACATTCATTTTACACGCACTGCGGCGATAAAAAAATCAGTTTTGATATTTTTTATCAACCGCAGCAGCCTTCGGTACTTCGCTAGCCTCCCCTTTGTAAGACAGGTTTGCTTTTTTTCTTGGGTAGTCTCAGGGAATACCCCTAAATTTAGTAGTCCAAAATGTCAAACAGGGGGTATTCTTCTGAAGAGGCCTACAGGATTCTGACCCAGTCGGATGAGGAGTGGGAACCCTCATCTGACGAATCTAGCGGGTCAGAATATGAACCTGTAGAAAGCAGTGGCTCTCTGACCCAAAGTTCGGACGAGGAGGTGGAGGTCCCTGGCAGCACCAGGCGTACCCGGCCCCATGTCGCTAGACCACAGGTTACGCAGGATCCGCTTCAAGAGCAGCAGAGTGGGGCTGTCGCTGCCGGATCACGTGGTGAGGCATACACCAGCAGCGCAGCCCTTCCTGGACCTAGTACCAGCACTGCCGTACAACCTGGTGAAGTAGCGAGCACCAGAAGGGCAGTTGAAGCTGGTACGGTGGCACGTGCACTAGTTACCCCGTCGCAGCCACCGCACAGACAGGCCCGTAGAGCCCCTAGAGTCCCTGAGGTGCTGGCAAATCCTGATTGGCAGTCACCAACTTCAGCCGCACCAGTAGTTCCCCCTTTCACCGCCCAGTCTGGAGTTCGGGTTAAGACGGCTCAAATCGGTTCGGCCCTGGGATTTTTTGAGCTGTTCTTGACTGCGGAGCTCTTGGACTTAGTCGTGGCAGAGACCAACCAGTATGCCACACAATTTATAACCGCAAACCCGGGAAGCTATTATGCCCAGCCTTTCCGGTGGAAACCAGTCCAAGTTTCCGAACTTAAATTTTTTTTGGGCCTTCTCCTCAACATGGGCCTGACAAAAAAGCATGAATTGCGGTCATATTGGTCAACGCACCCAATTCATCACATGCCCATGTTCTCTGCTGCTATGTCCAGGACACGATTTGAGACCATCCTCCGTTTTCTGCATTTTAGCGACAACACCACCTCCCGTCCCAGAGGCCACCCTGCTTTTGACCGGCTCCACAAAATTCGTCCCCTCATAGACCATTTCAACCTGAAATTTGCAGATTTGTATACCCCTGAGCAAAACATCTGCGTAGACGAGTCCCTAATACATTTTACCGGGCGCCTTGGCTTCAAACAATACATCCCAAGCAAGCGTGCCCGGTATGGGGTCAAATTGTATAAGCTCTGTGAAAGGGCCACAGGCTATACCCACAAATTTCGGATCTATGAGGGAAAAGATCAGACCCTGGAGCCGGTCGGTTGCCCTGACTACCTGGGGAGCAGTGGGAAGACAGTCTGGGACTTGGTGTCACCCTTATTAACAAGGGGTACCATCTTTATGTGGACAATTTCTACACAAGTGTGGCCCTCTTTAGGCATTTGTTTCTAGAACGGATTTGCGCCTGTGGCACCGCGCGAACTAGTCGCGTGGGCTTCCCCCAACGGCTTGTAACCACCCGTCTTGCAAGGGGGCAGAGGGCTGCCTTGTGTAACGAAGAACTGCTTGCGGTGAAATGGAGAGACAAGCGTGACGTTCACATGCTCTCCTCCATTCACGCAGACACGACAATCCAAATTGAGCGAGCAACCCGTGTCATTGAAAAGCCCCTCTGTGTCCACGACTATAATGCGCTCATGGGAGGGGTGGACTTCAATGACCAGATGTTGTCTCCGTATTTAGTTTCCCGCAGAACCAGACGCTGGTATAAGAAGGTGTCTGTATATTTGATTCAATTGGCGCTGTACAATAGTTTTGTTCTCTACAGTAAGGCTGGGAGAACAGGATCCTTCCTCAAATTCCAGGAAGAGATCATCGAGAACCTCCTTTACCCAGGAGGTTCCGTGGCCCCATCCACCAGTGTAGTTAGCCGTCTACACGAGCGACATTTCCCCAGTGTCGTTCCTGGTACCTCAACCCAACCGTCACCCCGAAAAAGATGTCGTGTCTGTAGCAGGAGTGGAATAAGGCGTGACACCCGCTATTTCTGTCCTGACTGTGCTGACCACCCTGCCCTATGCTATGGAGAGTGTTTCCGGAAGTACCACACACAGGTACACCTAGCATAGGGATCACATCTCACCAGGACAGGCACACAGGGCTATTAGGGCCCATTCACTCACAGCTGCTGCAAACCTCTCCTTTCACCTGGGATAAAGTGCATAACGTACTTCGCCACATCTTTGGGCGATTTGCGCTTTGCACATTGTCCCATGGGGAAGGAGAGGTTTGTTCTATAAAGGTAAAAAAAACTAAACAAAAAAAAAAATACCGGTAAGTAAAAAAGTTAAACGTTCAGTTAAAAAAGTTTAAAAAAAGTTTCTATGTTCTGTTCAACAGTTAATAAAGTTATTGCTTTGCGGCCTGTTTTTTTTTTTTTTGTTTTGTTTTTTTTACCTTTCAGGTGGACCAACCGATCGACTAGCTGCAGCACTGATGTGCATTCGGACAGAAGCATTGCGCTGCTGTCAGATTACACGCAAGTCGGTGTATGCGGCGCTGCAAGACGAGATTTCTCCTCTGCAGTAAAAGATACGTTTGCCGAGGCATATGAGCTGAGGAGGTGGCGGTGTTCATATACTTTGGCAAACACTTTGTATATATAAAAAAAAAAATCCCGGCAATGATTTATTCATCCACATCGATTGATGTGAATGGAGAAATCTGGTTTGTCAGGGCATAGGAGCTGAAGTGGGTATGGATGTTGGGCGGAGCTCCTATGTCCTGGCAGACGCCTTTCCCCTCCTTTTTCTTTTTTTGGCAGAGATTTTTTCATCCACATTGATCGATGCGAATGAAGAAATCTGTGCAGTTCATTTTTTTCTTTCAGCCCAGAGGCTGAACGGAAAAAAAAAATCTCATTACCCGTATGCTCAATATAAGGAGAATAGCAGAAACTCCTAATGCTGGGCATACATGTAATGATTGCGGAGACCCTCAAATGCCAGGGCAGTACAAACACCCCACAAATAACACCATTTTGGAAAGAAGACACCCCAAGGTATTCGCTGAGGGGCATATTGAGTCCATGAAAGATTGAAATTTTTGTCCCAAGTTAGCGGAAAGGGAGACTTTGTGAGAACAAAATCAAAAAAATCAATTTCCGCTAACTTGTGCCAAAATTTTTTTTTTCAATGAACTCGCCATGCCCCTCATTGAATACCTTGGGGTGTCTTCTTTCCAAAATGGGGTCACATGTTGGGTATTTATACTGCCCTGGCATTTTAGGGGCCCCAAAGCGTGAGAAGAAGTCTGGTATCCAAATGTCTAAAAATGCCCTCCTAAAAGGAATTTGGGCCCCTTTGCCCACCTAGGCTGCAAAAAAGTGTCACACATCTGGTATCTCCGTACTCAGGAGAAGTTGAGGAATGTGTTTTGGGGTGTCTTTTTACATATACCCATGCTGGGTGAGATAAATATCTTGGTCAAATGCCAACTTTGTATAAAAAAAATGGGAAAAGTTGTCTTTTGCCAAGATATTTCTCTCACCCAGCATGGGTATATGTAAAATGACACCACAAAACACATTCCCCACCTTCTCCTGAGTACGGAGATACCAGATGTGTGACACTTTTTTGCAGCCTAGGTGGGCAAAGGGGCCCACATTCCAAAGAGCACCTTTCGGATTTCACAGGTCATTTACATACTTACCACACATTAGGGCCCCTGGAAAATGCCAGGGCAGTATAACTACCCCACAAGTGACCCCATTTTGGAAAGAAGACACCCCAAGGTATTCCGTGAGGGGCATGGCAAGTTCCTAGAATTTTTTATTTTTTGTCACAAGTTAGTGGAAAATGATGATTTTTTTTTTTTTTTCATACAAAGTCTCATATTCCACTAACTTGTGAAAAAAAATAAAAACTTCCATGAACTCACTATGCCCATCAGCGAATACCTTGGGGTCTCTTCTTTCCAAAATGGGGTCACTTGTGGGGTAGTTATACTGCCCTGGCATTCTAGGGGCCCAAATGTGTGGTAAGGAGTTTGAAATCAAATTCTGTAAAAAATGACCTGTGAAATCCGAAAGGTGCTCTTTGGAATGTGGGCCCCTTTGCCCACCTAGGCTGCAAAAAAGTGTCACACATCTGGTATCTCCGTACTCAGGAGAAGTTGAGGAATGTGTTTTGGGGTGTCTTTTTACATATACCCATGCTGGGTGAGATAAATATCTTGGTCAAATGCCAACTTTGTATAAAACTTTATTTTTTGTCACTAACTTGTGACAAAAAATAAAAAATTCTAGGAACTCGCCATGCCCCTCACGGAATACCTTGGGGTGTCTTCTTTCCAAAATGGGGTCACTTGTGGGGTAGTTATACTGCCCTGGCATTCTAGGGGCCCAAATGTGTGGTAAGGAGTTTGAAATCAAATTCTGTAAAAAATGACCTGTGAAATCCGAAAGGTGCTCTTTGGAATATGGGCCCCTTTGCCCACCTAGGCTGCAAAAAAGTGTCACACATCTGGTAGCTCCGTACTCAGGAGAAGTTGGGGAATGTGTTTTGGGGTGTCTTTTTACATATACCCATGCTGGGTGAGATAAATATCTTGGTCAAATGCCAACTTTGTATAAAAAAATGGGAAAAGTTGTCTTTTGCCAAGATATTTCTCTCACCCAGCATGGGTATATGTAAAATGACACCCCAAAACACATTCCCCACCTTCTCCTGAGTACGGAGATACCAGATGTGTGACACTTTTTTGCAGCCTAGGTGGGCAAAGGGGCCCATATTCCAAAGAGCACCTTTCGGATTTCACAGGTCATTTTTTACAGAATTTGATTTCAAACTCCTTACCACACATTTGGGCCCCTAGAATGCCAGGGCAGTATAACTACCCCACAAGTGACCCCATTTTGGAAAGAAGAGACCCCAAGGTATTCGCTGATGGGCATAGTGAGTTCATAGAACTTTTTATTTTTTGTCACAAGTTAGTGGAATATGAGACTTTGTAAGAAAAAAATAAATAAAAAAAAAATCATCATTTTCCGCTAACTTGTGACAAAAAATAAAAAGTTCTATGAACTCACTATGCCCATCAGCGAATACCTTAGGGTGTTTACTTTCCGAAATGGGGTCATTTGTGGGGTGTTTGTACTGTCTGGGCATTCATTGTAGAACCTCAGGAAACATGACAGGTGCTCAGAAAGTCAGAGCTGCTTCAAAAAGCGGAAATTCACATTTTTGTACCATAGTTTGTAAACGCTATAACTTTTACCCAAACCATTTTTTTTTTTTACCCAAACATTTTTTTTTTATCAAAGACATGTAGAACAATAAATTTAGAGCAAAATTTATATATGGATGTAGTTTTTTTTGCAAAATTTGACAACTGAAAGTGAAAAATGTCATTTTTTTGCAAAAAAATCGTTAAATTTCGATTAATAACAAAAAAAGTAAAAATGTCAGCAGCAAAGAAATACCACCAAATGAAAGCTCTATTAGTGAGAAGAAAAGGAGGTAAAATTCATTTGGGTGGTAAGTTGCATGACCGAGCAATAAACGGTGAAAGTAGTGTAGGTCAGAAGTGTAAAAAGTGGCCTGGTCTTTCAGGGTGTTTAAGCACTGGGGGCTGAAGTGGTTAATGTGGGTTCTCTTTAGCAATGACCGAAACTGAGTATTCTCTACCATACAATGTAGCAAGACAGCCAAGACAATGCAAAACAAACAGCAAACAAAACACAGAACCCAGGACAAACTACTATTCTAGCAGCAATGAAAGACAGTAGAATCACAGGTTCCAGGATACACAGATAGTAGAGCCTATCTATCATACAAGAATCTTGAAAAACTTCACAGAGTTTTCTCTATACCCAGAAAAGCAGTCGCAAACTTAAAAATTTAAAGAAATGTTAACCCATCAAAACACCTACCTAAATTGACCAAGCTAAGCAAGTTGATAAAATAAACCAGATACAGATGTAAGACAGTTGCATACCAACAGGAGAGTATTAGAAAGAAATGAATTCCTTTTTTCTCAAAAACATGGATTCCAAAATAAAATGATTTTTTCTGTAAAAGTGCAGATTTTACTGTTTAGTTGAAAACGTTGCAATTCTTCCAGAGAATCTATAATATGTTTATTCAAAATACAAATATATCCTTGACATTTCATTGGATAAACTCTACAAAGTTGTCCTATAGCCCCCTCCAGAGGTGATGCATTAGCCAGCTGAGAGATAGTAGAGATATGAATCGACAATTTTTTGCCAAAGGTGGTAGGCGCTAGAAGAATGTTCTTCTTTCATGCTTTAAAATTATTTTCTGATCCTCCGTGTAGAAGCAGAGCATTTAGCTTTCTCACTGGACTGCACATAGAAAGACATATCTCCCAGCTCTGATTGCAGGTGTTTTAAACCACAGTGCACCTTTCTGAATGACATAGCACAAAAGGATGTATTAGAGTGCGGAGGTGAGGTTGATACTTGCTAAAAGGCTCCATGTATCCCTTGTCCGAGCTCTAGTGAATACACACAGATGATTCCTTCTGACACTGTATGTTCACGGCTATTGTCTATGGCTTTATCTCTACTGAAGCTGTAAAACAGCTTTACCGACATATCTGGAAGTAGTTTTAGACTATATTTCTACTGTTCTTACTCCATACCAAACCGTAGGTGTGAGGCTCGTGAGACAATATGTGTCACGGACGTTCCCGTGGCAGGTACCAGGAGATCGGAGAGACTGGCAACTCGTGTGTTAAATTGACAAGTTCACTGTGGATCTTATTGTGTCTGTTTTGGTGAATGCCACTCCCCTTGCTTCAGGTGTTGCTTGTTGGTAATTTGCCTTTCCCATAAGTAGCCACTTCTCACTCTTGGATGTGCGGTTTATAGATTTTCTTTATTCCTTCTAACTAGCTAGTCAGTTGTACTCTGTTAAAAAAAAAAAATATTCAAATTTTTAAGGTTCAAAAAAGTAATTCTGTTTTACAATAAAATGATAATGAAAATCCATATCATAAACATAAATAAGATTGGTCTACTTAGCATTAAATATCATGACATGTATTACAATGGGATCGTACAACAATCAAGTATTAATGTAATCAACAGACTCAAAAAATGGTGGCTCACTTCAGGCAGGGTTCTGGAGTAGGTGCTTCTAACCCAATATAGAGGAACACCCAACCTCTAGTGGTAATTGTAGCAAAATTCAAAATTAAGGGCGAGCACTCAACAATTGGACCACAATATAATAGTACATAAAATTTAATTAAATCACAATTATACAATTATACAACACGTATGTATTGAATAAAATCTACAATAATCTATAAAATCCGTATACATAAAATGCTTGATGCCATAAATAAAGGTAAGTAGTAATAGGGGTCCCTTAGTATCCAATATCGCTAGTGTACATATATCTGAACCACTGCTAAGATCCGATATGCAACCTGGGGCTGCTGGAAGTAGCAAATTGTAACGCACTGTTAATGTATTTCCAAGTCCAATGCGTATATGGATATAGCAGTGAGGTTGTAAATCTCAGATGGCTGCACTAAGGTCCAGTGCGCACACTTAGGTTGCTGGAAATGGCAAATATTAGCGCGCTATTGATACACTCCCAAGTTCAATGTGCATAGACAATGGAATTGTACGCTCCTGCGCACTAGTAGTTGGCGGTGAAGTCAAACAAACTACTAATTGCGTAACAGTTCGTATCCTAAAGTACAGGTTTGTACAGTGGATATATACACTTGTTCAAATAAATAGCCCGTCACATGAGAAATCTCGACCTGAGTCTTCCTACCTTCCCATCGATGTATCTCGGAAATACCTCTATAGATGTGCAAGGTAGATGGGCAGCATGGAGCGTTCTCAGACTCTTGCTTGTGGTTCCTGTCGTTCGTTAGTCCCAAATCTCGCGGTGTCTCGAACGTGATCTGTGTCCGGGCGTCGGAGAGCAGAAGTTAGTAGATTCTATGTTCTGCGTATTGAATATCCAACATCATCTGTTAGAATAGAGTTTGCATGGCCATGCTTAAGGTGCGGAGGTGCTGTTTCAACAGGTGTGCGGCCCAGACGCGTTTCGGGAACCCTTTTCCCTTCGTCAGTGGTACGGCATCACCTGTAAACCTCCGTCTTTTATATCATAGATGAGCACCAAAACCTGGATCGCTGGATTCATTTGGAGCATTGAAAAATCGCATGCGTTTTTATTATGCGTTTTCAGTGCGGTTTTTTGGGGATATGCGTTTTTTCATAATATAGATTCCTTTTGCCATCTATAAAGCTGGTGTACACCCAATTTGTTATTGCTCGTTGTCTGTATGAATTATTAGCGATTCTCTAAATCTCCAATATGCAAAATCTATAAACATATATTATTAACATTTCCAGCATAGAATAAAAGTGCTAATGATCATTTATGGCTTCATTATAAAAAGTATCAATGTAAAATCTAACATCTAAATTTGTACAAGATGTATAAAAGTCCCTATTGTATATCACCAACAGTTTGGTGACAATTGGACCTATATAAAAATAAAAACAAGATAAAAATACAAATACGATACATAAAATTGCTACTCATTGAGCATATTGATAAGATGTATAAAAATAAGAGGTGGAGAGACTGATTCAAGATGCACGATCTGGTTTGTTAAAGATGTACAGATATAGGAGTCCTAACTGTGTTTGGGTGTGATGTATAAGACTGGGGGCCCACGTCCGAATCCGCGACTCAGTGTCGATAAACGGCCAGACTGAGTCGCAAGAGTCGGAACGGGGGCACCCAGTCTATAGAAACCCAAAAATTTCTAGTTCGGCATTCAAACCCACTGGTAACAATGATCCAAATTGGTATATATGTCTGGATTCTGTCCTCGACATCTGTTTAATATAGTTGCCACCGTGCCAGTGTTTGTTTACCTTTTCCAATGCCATAAATACTATGCCTGAGGGATCTTTGTTGTGTATGTCTTTGTAATGTTTAGATAGGCAGTGTTTTTCATATCCCTTACGTATGTTGGCTATATGTTCAGCCATCCTAGTTTTTATAGGACGTTTGGTTCTGCCTATGTACTGTCTCCTACAGGGGCACTGGATCAGGTAAATAACTCCTGTCGTGTTGCAAGTCAGACAATCCTTAATATCCCATATATGGTTGTTTTGTGTTGATGAAATTGTGGTGGTCTTCCTAGATGCGGGATTAATCTTGCAGGCCATACATTTCCCACATTTAAAAAAAACTTTTAGATTCATCCAAGTACCCAAAATTGTGTTCTCATTTTTCGGTACATTAAATTTTTTAATCGATGGGGCTATTTTTAGGCCTAAATTGGGTGCCTTAGTGAATACTAATGCCGGCATGGTTGGTAAAAGATGACCTATCCTTTTGTCATTTAAAATATGGTGCCAATGGGTTTTAATAATTTTTTGTAGCCGTTTATAGCTATTATTGAATGGAAGGACAATTTTATTGTTGATGATCTCACTATCTTGTGTTCCTTTAGTCACCGATTCCTTATTGATAAAAAAGGTGCTTCGGTCTAATTTCCTGGTTTTTTCTAATGCTGTATTGATCACTATTTCAGGATATTGTCTATCCATAAATTGTTCTCTCATTTTGGCCGCTTCTTGTTCAAAATCTGAATCCTGTGTGCAGTTTCTCCTTATTCTGCGGAATTGGCCATATGGGACATTTATCAGCCATGTCGGCAGATGACAGCTGGAGAACTGTATAAAACTATTTGTCGAGGTAGGTTTTGAAAATGTATTACAAATATATCTTTGTTCTACTCTTTTTATTTTCAAGTCAAAAAATTCTGTCTCTTCTATAATGTTTGCAGTGAATTTCAAATTTAACTGATTCTGATTAATTTCTTCCAAAAACGAATCAAGTTCTTCTCTGCTTTTTTTCCAAATGAAGATGACATCATCAATAAATCTCCGTCATAGGGCCAGATCGCCCCCCAGCCTGGGCTCAATGATGTTATGTTCCCATTCTGCCAAAAATAAATTTGCATAGCTGGGGGCGAATCTGGTCCCCATGGCGGTCCCACATTTCTGTAAGTAGAAATTTTTCTCAAAATAAAAATAGTTGTGGGTCAAAATGTATCTTATACCTTCTAGGATAAATTCTATACATATCTTGTCAATTGTCCCATCCCTCCTAAGTTGTTCTCCTACTGCTAGTATACCTTGTTGATAGTCGATTTGTAATACATTTTCAAAACCTACCTCGACAAATAGTTTTATACAGTTCTCCAGCTGTCATCTGCCGACATGGCTGATAAATGTCCCATATGGCCAATTCCGCAGAATAAGGAGAAACTGCACACAGGATTCAGATTTTGATTAAGAAGCGGCCAAAATGAGAGAACAATTTATGGATAGACAATATCCTGAAATAGTGATCAATACAGCATTAGAAAAAACCAGGAAATTAGACCGAAGCACCTTTTTTATCAATAAGGAATCGGTGACTAAAGGAACACAAGATAGTGAGATCATCAACAATAAAATTGTCCTTCCATTCAATAATAGCTATAAACGGCTACAAAAAATTATTAAAACCCATTGGCACCATATTTTAAATGACAAAAGGATAGGTCATCTTTTGCCAACCATGCCGGCATTAGTATTCACTAAGGCACCCAATTTAGGCCTAAAAATAGCCCCATCGATTAAAAAATTTAATGTACCGAAAAATGAGAACACAATTTTGGGTACTTGGATGAATCTAAAAGGTTTTTTTAAATGTGGGAAATGTATGGCCTGCAAGGTTAATCCCGCATCTAGGAAGACCACCACAATTTCATCAACACAAAACAACCATATATGGGATATTAAGGATTGTCTGACTTGCAACACGACAGGAGTTATTTACCTGATCCAGTGCCCCTGTAGGAGACAGTACATAGGCAGAACCAAACGTCCTATGAAAACTAGGATGGCTGAACATATAGCCAACATACGTAAGGGATATGAAAAACACTGCCTATCTAAACATTACAAAGACATACACAACAAAGATCCCTCAGGCATAGTATTTATGGCATTGGAAAAGGTAAACAAACACTGGCGCGGTGGCAACTATATTAAACAGATGTCGAGGACAGAATCCAGACATATATACCAATTTGGATCATTGTTACCAGTGGGTTTGAATGCCGAACTAGAAATTTTTGGGTTTCTATAGACTGGGTGCCCCCGTTCTGACTCTTGCGACTCAGTCTGGCCGTTTATCGACACTGAGTCGCGGATTCGGACGTGGGCCCCCAGTCTTATACATCACACCCAAACACAGTTAGGACTTCTATATCTGTACATCTTTAACAAACCAGATCGTGCATCTTGAATCAGTCTCTCCACCTCTTATTTTTATACATCTTATCAATATGCTCAATGAGTAGCAATTTTATGTATCATATTTGTATTTTTATCTTGTTTTTATTTTTAATTTTATTTTTATATAGGTCCAATTGTCACCAAACTGTTGGTGATATACAATAGGGACTTTTATACATCTTGTACAAATTTAGATGTTAGATTTTACATTGATACTTTTTATAATGAAGCCATAAATGATCATTAGCACTTTTATTCTATGCTGGAAATGTTAATATTATATGTTTATAGATTTTGCATATTGGAGATTTAGAGAATCGCTAATAATTCATACAGACAACGAGCAATAACAAATTGGGTGTACACCAGCTTTATAGATGGCAAAAGGAATCTATATTATAAAAAAACGCATATCCCCAAAAAACCGCACTGAAAACGCATAATAAAAACGCATGCGATTTTTCAATGCTCCAAATGAATCCAGCGATCTAGGTTTTGGTGCTCATCTATGATATAAAAGACGGAGGTTTACAGGTGATGCCGTACCACTGACGAAGGGAAAAGGGTTCCCGAAACGCGTCTGGGCCGCACACCTGTTGAAACAGCACCTCCGCACCTTAAGCATGGCCATGCAAACTCTATTCTAACAGATGATGTTGGATATTCAATACGCAGAACATAGAATCTACTAACTTCTGCTCTCCGACGCCCGGACACAGATCACGTTCGAGACACCGCGAGATTTGGGACTAACGAACGACAGGAACCACAAGCGAGAGTCTGAGAACGCTCCATGCCGCCCATCTACCTTGCACATCTATAGAGGTATTTCCGAGATACATCGATGGGAAGGTAGGAAGACTCAGGTCGAGATTTCTCATGTGACGGGCTATTTATTTGAACAAGTGTATATATCCACTGTACAAACCTGTACTTTAGGATACGAACTGTTACGCAATTAGTAGTTTGTTTGACTTCACCGCCAACTACTAGTGCACAGGAGCGTACAATTCCATTGTCTATGCACATTGAACTTGGGAGTGTATCAATAGCGCGCTAATATTTGCTATTTCCAGCAACCTAAGTGTGCGCACTGGACCTTAGTGCAGCCATCTGAGATTTACAACCTCACTGCTATATCCATATACGCATTGGACTTGGAAATACATTAACAGTGCGTTACAATTTGCTACTTCCAGCAGCCCCAGGTTGCATATCGGACCTTAGCAGTGGTTCAGATATATGTACACTAGCGATATTGGATACTAAGGGACCCCTATTACTACTTACCTTTATTTATGGCCTCCAGCATTTTATGTATACGGATTTTATAGATTATTGTAGATTTTATTCAATACATACGCGTTGTATAATTGTATAATTGTGATTTAATTAAATTTTATGTACTATGATATTGTGGTCCAATTGTTGAGTGCTCGCCCTTAATTTTGAATTTTGCTACAAGTATTAATGTAAGAAAGAAAATTTTCAGTTCTAAAAAGTTATTGAACCTATAACCATTGACGCTGGGGTGACAGGCAATCAAATATCAAGTTAGGACCGAAGTCTTTATTGACAACATGAATTGTGTTTGCCATTTGTTATATGCCTATACCACTACAGTGTCCTTAATACTTTGGAGTTTATCCAACTTCTAAATTACTGATTGTGGCAGACCTAGTCAAGTCACCCTAGATATGTCTCAAAGAGAACAGTAACTTTGGGGGGGGGGGGGGGGAACAAATTAACAGGGGAAACACAGGGAAGGGTGTACTCTGTGTTGCTTCTGGAGTTGCCAGTTTTCTACTTTCAGATAAGTCTTGTCGTTTCTTATTGGTTTGTGCTTGTTATATTCCCTGGTGTTTATATCTGGGCCTGAGACAAAGACTTCCATTCGTCCATCTGGGGAGGAATGGGTTGTCTCTGGCCCTAACCTAATTTCAGAGCCTTATAGGGATATTAGGAATATACATATGCTGGATACCTAGGCCCTATCTTCAAGGTCTATTCATATTGATAGGTAGTTAGGGCCCGAATTAGGGTTGTTTAGGAGGTGACCTGTTCCTTCCCTAGTTTCCAGGCCCAGTTACTGTTCCCCTTCCCTCCTATTGTTTAGTGGTGGAGTTTTTCCCCCCAATACTGATCGTGACAATATGGCGATGGTTGTCTATTTTGTTAAGTGCTCCTGAAATCAGATCGCTTCAACTGAATTGAAAAGGAAGGAATCCTGCCGGATCTTTAAATTTGATAGCCTTATACCTAAAGGACTCAACGCAGAGATGGAACTGTTTGGATTTTTATAATTTTGGGGGGATGTCTGGTGGGGATGTGGGATCCAAGTCTGGCTGTTTATCAGCATTTGGATTCCCCCTCCCTATCAGACTGCCCTTCCCTTCCCAACATTTCCACCTCTCCGAATAACAGAATAGACCTTCTGACAAGCATATTGCAATATATGTTCCTATTGTGCAGGTTCATATGCTTATTAAGTGTCGACCTTGATTGCTTATATTATACATCTAGTTTGCTGCAATTGTATATAAAAAACGCACCGAAAACGCACATGCGTTTTTTACTCCATGGGTTTCTATGTGGATTTATTTGTTGTTATATGTTTTTATATGTTTTTATGACTAAGAATTTGATTGCTTACATTGCACATCCAGTCTGTTACTATTTTGAACGAAAATGCATCAAAAACGCATATGCGTTTTCTATTCCACTGCCACTACTCCATGCCACAATTTCAGATGGATTATTTTCCCATCATTCCATGTCCAAAATGGAGTATTTAAAAACTGGATTTCCTGCTTGCTAAACACCGCCACTGAAGAAGGGGAGGTACCCCGAAACACGTATGGTACATTTGGACGGAGTAGCAAGCAACTAATGATTATGGTCTATGCCATCAGCGGCCTCTATTATCAAGACAAAAACACAGAAATATAGTGGCAATTCTGGAGGAGCTGCTCAGCCCCAAACACTGTGGCGTGTCTTTCATTGTGGGAGCAGCCCGACCGCATGTGGACCGCAGTAATTGACTAACCCCAGCAAAATATGCATACAATGGAGGATGTCGGCGCGGTCCACATGCACCACAAGAGCAAACTACACAGAATGTAGCAAATAATCATATGAAACACAGAGAGAGAATGCACCAAACCGATAAACCACTGACTATACTGGCATGCAATAAATGCAGGTATAAAAAGCTGAGACTTTCGCCAATATGTTCCTATCAGGAAAATATCGGAGCCCATCATGCACCGCGTCACGGTCACTCAGCATGGCAGAGGGTCCTAACCGCTGCTCTAACTATGGTGTGAACAAGGTCTGGGGGTGATATAATTCAGCTCACAGCCAAGCTTCCCCACAAAAGCCCAGCATGAATACTGTGGTAGTACAATGTGAATGAGGCCAGACTGTGAGCCACACCTACACCAGATCATGTGATGGAGGTTACCAGGTGCAGAAGAGTGTTGAAACACACTCCAATCTAACAAGACAAAAACACAGAAATATAGTGGCAATTCTGGAGGAGCTGCTCAGCCCCAAACACTGTGGCGTGTCTTTCATTGGGGGAGCAGCCCGACCGCATGTGGACCGCAGTAATCGACTAACCCCAGCAAAATATGCATACAATGGAGGATGTTGGCGCGGTCCACATGCACCACAAGAGAAAACTACACAGAATGTAGCAAATAATCATATGAAACACAGAGAGGCCTCTATTATCAATTTAAGACCACAGGAATACACCGCATAGAAATTCCCACTGGAAGATGCTGGATTGACAGGCGCACATCCCACTACATACAACTTCCTGATCACGTGGACTGCTTATCACGAGTCACGTGGGACGCCACGTTGGTACCGCGAGACTACACGGGACGCCGGTAGCAGGTACACGCAAGACAGGAGACATCCGACATACCATTTGGTAGTAAGACTCTTGAATTACGGTGTTCAAAGGGAAGAGCTAACTGACTATATGGTGATCTAGTATATGGTAACCCAGTTGGTCTATTTGATACGGACTGATTTCATATTTATCCATCTTACTCATCGCTGCAGTGGTACGCTTCTGCTCACCTATATGGGACACTCTATTACATTTCGGGGACATTCAGATACACTTGGTGCTACAGTCAGCATTTTGGAGGTGTCATATTTACCTATCAATGTCAGCCATATTTTAGACGTCTCTTTTTATATGTGAATTTTATTATATGTAATTTTTATCATTTTTGATTCTATGAGTGTTCAATAAAGAATACTGTCTATTTACCTGATACCCTAGGCTCCCTGATATTTGAGTGCCCCTCCACTTTTACAAGAATTCAGATTAGGTTTTTATTTTCAGCAGGAGAAAAGATGATGCTTTGACAGAGCACAACACTAATACTGGCAATCAAGAACAGTAAGAACAAGGGGCTAATTAAATCAGAGCCAGGCAATAGGGAGATAGCAGGGATAAAGCAAACCGGGTGCAATACAGTAGAAAAACATGGAATAAAAACTATAGGTCATGGGACATAAAGAGAGAACAACCAGACTTGTTGCTTACCTACCTACAGTAAATCAATACAAGGAGACATAGATAAAGAAAAGTCATCTTACTTTAATCTAACTTAAAACAAATTTTGCGATATAGCCCATGTAGTACAGACCCAGCTGAATTTGCTCGTAGCTGTAATGATGATTTTCTGAATTGAAGCCAGGCATCTAAATGGGTTGTATGGAAAACAAAATCATGGCTGCTTTCTTAGACAAACAGCCGCCCATATAAATTAGTTAAATGTTAAGTCTGGTATTGCGACTTTATTCCATTGATATGTCTGAGGTAGATATAAAATGCCACACAACCTATGGACAGATATGGCTATGATTTTAGAGGAAAGATCTGTTTTTCTAATTCTGGACACCACTATAAGGACATAAACACACGATTGAGTTTAATGAGAGGAATTCACAGCGTGTGTCAGTGTAAGGTTCCCATTCTGACCTCTGACAGGATCGCATAGCATTATGAGGATTTATACGGTATAATGCGGTCAGTGTACTATAATAAATTCCAGGACTCTCAGGGTCACACAGCTTTATAAATCATTTTGCAATCCTGTCAGAGGAGCCGATGTCAGAACTGTTTGAATTCACTTGTGTTTGGCCTAAATTATATTTTACAACACATCCTGAGGTAGAGGAATGGTTTCTCTCCTGTGTGAATTCTCTCATGCATTACAGGATTTGCATTTTGTTAAAACACTTTCCACATTCAGGACATAATTATTATGGCTTCCCTCCTGTGTAAGTTCGTAGATGTTTAACATTTGATTTCTGACTAAAACATTTCCCACATTTAGGACATTAATAAGGCTTCTCTCCTGTGTGAGTTCTCTGATGTTCCACATGTTTTGATTTCTGAATAAAACATTTCCCACATTCAGGACAAGAAAATGGTTTCGCTCCTGTGTGAATTTTCTGATGCGTTTGAAGATGTGCTTTTTGTTAAAACACTTTCCACATTCAGGACATGAAAATGGCTTCTCTCCTGTGTGAGTTCTCAGATGTATATCAAAATGAGATTTCCGACTAAAACATTTCCCACATTCAGGACATAAATAAGGCTTCTCTCCCATGTGAGTTCTATGATGTTCCACAAGATCTGATTTCTGAATAAAACTTTTCCCACATTCAGGACAAGAAAATGGTTTCTCTCCTGTGTGATTACTTTCAAGCTTTGCTTTTTTGTAAAAACACTTTCCACATTCATTACATGAAAATGTCTTCTCTCCTGTGTGAGTTCTCAGATGTATATCAAGATGAGATTTCTGACTAAAACATTTCTCACATTCTGGACATGAATATGGCTTCTCTCCTGTGTGAATTTTCTGATGTTCAACAAGACATACTTTCACAGTAAAGGATTTTCCACATTCTGAAGATTTATTTTGAAAATGTTTTCCATGTTCAGAACTTTCAGACATTTCACCAAGTCTTTGTCCAGTTCTATTATTGGCAAGTAGTGCTTAATTATAGTCTACATTATCAAAGAGAGACAAAATTAGACTTCCATGAGGGCCTCTCATCCAGTCCTTACCTGGAGAAAGAAACATTTTTTAATAAAAGGAAGGATCTTTTCACCAAGTTAAACACATTTAGCACAGGTCAAATTTGGTATGTCACTAACAAAGATATGCAGATTTAAAAAAGAAATTGGGTTGAAACACAAATCGATTTGTCCGTAAGAGAGAGAGAAAGACAATAGTATGAAAATCTGTTTCTCAACTAGCTACGCTAACGAGTAATATATCATTTAGAGGAACTGGTTTAACTCCTTTGCATTTAATATTTAGGGGAGCTTCCCCTATTTGAACCAGGCATTCTCTCCCATCTGCCTAGTGCCTTTAATCAGAGTAGCCAATAGCTGGAGTAGCCCATAGCTGGATTCCACATTGCCCTGAAAATTGTAGGCTAAAAGCCCAGCAGACACAAGACTGTTAGGCCCCTTGCAGACGAGCGAGTATTCCGCGTAGGTGCAATGCATGATGCAAATGCATTGCGTCCGCACGGAATCTGGACCCATTCATTTTAATGGGGCAGTGTACATGAGCGATGTTTTCCCGCATCACTTTTGTGTTGCGTGAAAATCGCAGCATGTTCTATATTCTGCAATTTTCGCGCAACGCTGGCCCCATAGAAGTGAATGGGGCTGCGTGAAAATCGCATCCGCAAGCAAGTGCGGATGTGATGCGATTTTCACGGATGGTTGCTAAGAGATGTTTGTAAACATTCAGTTTTTTATCACGCGCATGCAAAACGCAATAAATTGCATTGCACCCGCGGGATAAAAACTGAACGCGATCGCAAACAAAACTGAATGTACTTGCTTGCAAAATCGCACATTTTTCACTGAACGCATCCGCACCTGAACCGCTTACGCTCGTCTGCAAGGGGCCTTAGTGTAGGTCCTGTCTGATAGATAGAAATCACAGCTAAGACGATATCCTGTCAGAGGGAGAATAATCACGGGTGGTATGTATATATTGTTTAGTCACAGGGTACCCCCTGGTATAAAACGTAGCCTTTAATGTTATAAACGTATAAAATAACAAACTCCCACAAAAAACAACACACAAAAAGAAAAAGAAAAGAAAAACGACACGGCATGAGTGGATATGCACTTAGTATACTCTGAGGAAATGTTCCTGGTACTCTCCAGAGTGCTTGAGGAGACCGTGATACAGGCAGGGTGGTCGCTTCTTGGTTTAGGCCTGTCCCTGAAAATGACCCTATACTGCATGGTCCCTGCCTAAAAAATGGAATGGCCGCCCCGATAGGGGCGATCCCGTGTTCAGGAACCTCCTGAAATGCCTTAGACTGACCCTATTAAGGGATGAAACGGGCAGAGCCAAAACGGATGCCCAGTAAATTAGTGGCCTAGTCTAGGTACAAAAAATAATAAACCTTCGGTACATAAAGTTGCAGAATAACTACTGCTATGTATGTACTGTATACTAGATGATAAGTGCTCAATACTGTATGTCGTTTTGTATGATACAAAAGAGTAAAGATGCTCGGTATATACGGTTATCTATGTAGATATTCTGAACAGCTGCTGAGTACATACATTGATATAATACACGATACAGCTGTCTATCAAGATGCCAAACACATTATTGGTTTAATCAGAAAAGAAATGGTGGCTCTCTCACTGTGGAATGGTGCGCTACCCCTCAGCACTCCCAAATGCTGGTATAAAGAAGTAGGTATAACATTTGAATAGGGGGTCACTCAATATTTAGGCAAACACACGATAAATTAGTATCCACATAAATTTTATAGGCTTAAAAATAAACGCTACAATGTTACATATAAAACATCTCATAAAATACAGTTAAAAAATATATAAGTACCGCACTCTGGTGCCACTATAATTGCAATGTCCCAATGGATAGGGAATATAAATTGGCGTAAGTGACAAGTCTGTCTAATTAAGTTGAATTATTATGAACCGGAGCTGTAAATAGTGGTTGGTCGATTGTACATTACCACATCTTCATCCAGTATCCACTTAGGCTCTTCCTGGACGTGCTGTTTATTCAATCCCACGAATAGGTGAAATCTCCCGCTCCTCTGTGCAGAGCGCAGCGATATTATAAACGTTCTTTGTTGTGACCTTCCAGGACCTTACGTGGCGTCCCACGTGGTTCACTGCTTGGTCATGTGCTGCTGATGTCTTTTAGGTGGGGATTCACATCACCTGTATTCAGTAGTGATGAGTTTGAACGTGATCGCTATTCCAAATATTCGATAGTACACGTCAAAGTTTATGATGTAGAGTGCTCATGTTTCGATAATCCCTCACTGTTTTCACCAAACGCGTTTCGGGGTGAAGAGACCCCTTCCTCAATGGTTTTTGGGACGCCACGTAAGGTCCTGGACGGTCACAACAAAGAACGTTTATAATATCGCTGCGCTCTGCACAGAGGAGTGGGAGATTTCACCTATTCGTGGGATTGAATAAGCAGCACGTCCAGGAAGAGCCTAAGTGGACACTGGATGAAGATTTGGTAATGTACAATCGACCAACCACTATTTACAGCTCCGGTTCATAATAATTCAACTTAATTAGACAGACTTGTCACTTACGCCAATTCATATTCCCTATCCATTGGGACATTGCGATTATAGTGGCACCAGAGTGCGGTACTTATATATTTTTTAACTGTATTTTATGAGATGTTTTATATGTAACATTGTAGCGTTTATTTTTAAGCCTATAAAATTATGTGGATACTAATTTATCGTGTGTTTGCCTAAATATTGAGTGACCCCCTATTCAAATTTTATACCCACTACATTATTGGTTTCGATGCAATGTTTTGGGTGCCTAGGATTGCTGCCCTAAAGCAGCAACACATATATAGGCGCCTCAAATCCAACACGTTTCGCCCACACCAATAACCTGGGCTCATCAGGGGACACCCGATTCAGTGTCCTAATAGGCATCAATACTTAAGTGAAGATAACACAATATTCCTTCTCAATGATGACACTAGTAAAGTTGTCATCCATAACAGGCTGTCATTAGTTACAACAGTACATTAATCATTCACAACAGATAACTCTTATGATATAATATTTAGTCCCGCCAGACCTATGGACCAGAACAAGCCCCTACACACTCGTTATTGGTATAAATGCTTCCTGTATAATTGAGAACCAAAAAGGACAAGGTGCTTTAAAGATATTGCACCATGTTAAAGTAAACAATGCTAGTAGCGTACCCGGGAATGACTAAATGGGGGTGGTCACATATGATTACGGATGTATACCACATCATATTAGAGTAAACAATGTTACTTGCGTGCCCAGGAATGACTAAATAGGGGTGATCCCATATGATCACTGATGTGTATGACAGCCAAATCGTTCCGGTTTCACCATTGGTGTTCTATAGGAGAAAAGGGAATAAAGGAGGATTTAGCCATCACATTAGCCATGCTACTATCCTTCTTGCCCAAAAGATTCAGATCATCTGTGCTCCTGAGAACCTACCTACACCGGCGCCTCAGTAGATTCAATGTGAGGTCGCTGGCTTCTGCTCAGGGTATGATTTATATAGCCCGCCTTGTGCTACAGTGGGAGGGGCCAATTTCGGCATGCTCTCAATCCATCGCATGCCACCTTGGTGCATCTACACTCACCTAAAGAATTATTAGGAACACCTGTTATATTTCTCATTAATGCAATTATCTAGTCAACCAATCACATGGCAGTTGCTTCAATCCATTTAGGGGTGTGGTCCTGGTCAAGACAATCTCCTGAACTCCAAACTAAATGTCAGAATGGGAAAGAAAGGTGATTTAAGCAATTTTGAGCGTGGCATTGTTGTTGGTGCCAGACGGGCCGGTTTGAGTATTTCACAATCTGCTCAGTTACTGGGATTTTCACGCACAACCATTACTAGGGTTTACAAAGAATGGTGTGAAAAGGGAAAAACATCCAGTATGCGGCAGTCCTGTGGGCAAAAATGCCTTGTGGATGCTAGAGGTCAGATGAGAATGGGCCGACTGATTCAAGCTGATAAAAGAGCAACGTTGACTGAAATAACCACTCGTTACAACCGAGGTATGCAGCAAAGCATTTGTGAAGCCACAACAGTCACAACCTTGAGGCGGATGGGCTACAACAGCAGAGGACCCCACCGGGTAACACTCATCTCCACTAGAAATAGGAAAAAGAGGCTACAATTTGCACGAGCTCACCAAAATTGGACTGTTGAAGACTGAAAAATGTTGCCTGGTCTGATGAGTCTCGATTTCTGTTGAGACATTCAAATGGTAGAGTCCGAATTTGGCGTAAACAGAATGAGAACATGTATCCATCCTCTGATGGCTACTTCCAGCAGGATAATGCAACATGTCACAAAGCTCGAATCATTTCAAATTGGTTTTCTTGAACATGACAATAAGTTCACTGTACTAAAATGGCCCCCACAGTCACCAGATCTCAACCCAATAGAGCATCTTTAGGATGTGGTGGAACGGGAGCTTCGTGCCCTGGATGTGCATCCCTCAAATCTCCATCAACTGCAAGATGCTATCCTATCAATATGGGCCAACATTTCTAAAGAATGCTATGAGCACCTTGTTGAATCAATGCCACGTAGAATTAAAGCAGTTCTGAAGGGCAAAAGGGGGGTCCAACACCGTATTAGTATGGGGGCACTAATAATTCTTTAGGTGAGTGTATATGGGAAGGGGCGTTTTGCGGTGACGTGATCCGCATCACGTCACTGCATTGCTGGTCACATGACGGCGCGTTACTGTGTCACTGGTCACGTGATGAAACCACGCCCTCCCCCCAATTACATGATCATGCCGCGGCATTGCTATGCATATATCTGCCGGCCTCATCTTGTGACACAGCCAAGTAAGCTTCCAATCGTTCAATATATTATCCACAAGGGGTGGATATTAAAGACACTACTACAGAGGGATATTTGAGCAAACACCGAACCATTTATAGTCCGGATGCACAAAGAAGTATTCATATCTATCCATAATAGCACTAGCACACAACAAGGAACCTGGAGGCTGTAGGGTTATTAGTTCTATGTCCATGTTTGACACATCCATATTACATATTTCATTTCTGTGCCAGGTAGATGTGGGCAGAGATATTCATTTTTATTTAAAATGTAATTATTATTTTCAAGAGAGAGTGAAAAGTACAGTGTTGGAGATGGCTACAGACCCTCCTCCTCATGATCGGCACTATACTATGGGGTTCACTGACTCTTTTGTAGATAAATAATGACCAGCTATAAAAAAGCAGGAGAAAATCAATGTTCTCATTCAATCCCATTGGTGACATTGGTTATTTAAACATATGGATCCATTTGGACTCTTTCTGTTTCAGGATAGTATCTATGTCACCTCCCCTGATGGAATGCTTGCTTGATTTGTTTCTATCATGGAGAAGCGTAATGTGTTGGGATCAGCTCCATGCTGGAGCACAACGTGTCTAGACAGTGGCTTGTCGCGTTTATCGCGAACGTCACCCACATGTTCCAGCTATTCTCTTCTTAAAAAAGCCCTACATGTTTTTAACCAACATATCTCAGGCCGCACCCACACTGTGGCTATATAAACCAGGCCTTCCGTGTTACAGTTCGCAAAAGTGCGGGCTGTGTATGTATAGTCTCGATTTCTATTTGAGAAAGTGTTCCCCACTTTAACAAACGTAGGAGGCGTTACAGCTACCACAATTTGTGGGTGCCACCTCTCCTATCATAAGCCGAGTGTTTGGTGCAGGGGGCGCTTCGAAATGGCTATGTACTAATTGATCCCCAATACTTCAACCTCGTCTAAAAGTGATGGATGGACGCTCTGGGAGGAGATCAGTTAGATCCGGATCAGATTTTAATAGCGACCAATAACGTTCTACTATTTCCCAGACCTGGTGGGACTCAGTGTCATAGGTACCAATGACCCTAATGACATCTTGTGACGATTTGTGTTTCCCTTCAGAGTGGATTAGTGCAGATCTGTCTCTGGACTCTGCATGATTCCAGGCCTCATATAGGCATGAGTCAGACTAGCCTTTCTGTTTAAAGCGATGGAACAATATAGAGGCTTGTCTCTTAAAATCAGTCTGATCCAAATAGTTTCTGCGTACTCGCAGGAACTGCCCTTTAGGAATGCCCAGTTTGAGTGGCTTAGGATTAAAACGTTCCCATCTGGGCAAGCTATTTGTTGATGTTTGCTTTCGAAACAATGTAGTCGTTAAGGTGTTATTGGCGCTTCTACTAATTTGTAAATCCAGAAAGGTTATGTGAAAGGTTACAGCCAGCTCACCTTTCGATCCTGTGTGACGGTGCACGGGGCGGACACAAAGCCAGTCCAAAGGTAAATGCACGATAAAAAGAAAGCTCCGTGCACCAGAAGGACGTAATGAAAAGTTCCCGGTCTTTATTCAAATCACCAACATACAGGTGCATACAGCGACAGTGACACTGAGACCCACTTGTCCCCACGATCTACGCGTTTTGGACAATGTTTGTCCTTAGTCATGATCTATGGCGTCTGGCGTGTACCGGGCTGAAATAAGGCTCACCTCAGGAGTATCCACCCACAAGGAGGGACCTCGGAATCCAGGGCAGGCAGAATAATCAGTCCGGTTCACGCAGGACACCTGTGCAAACATATTCACCTATGACATACAAAAAGTTTCTATACCCCAACAATACTTAGAAAAACCAATACAAAATATAAAATTGTGTTATTACTCTCCTCATAGAAAAAATATATATTAGTTGGAAAAGTATAATTCATGATTTTATCACGCTTTTTTCATCCTTACATAGTATGGATATCATAGTATTGCCCACTAGAAGTAGACAAAGAGGCACAGACTAAAGGCAAATTTGGCAAACTGAAAAAACAAATGCGAACATGCAAAAATACCGATCAAGTTCCCATGAATCAGGGCTACTGGTTTTCTTAGTTCTGTGTCCATGAGTCCCGAGTGCATCATGTTCTTTTACTATTAAGCAGGTCCAAATTGGTCTAGTCATTCCATGCGAAATAACGCAGAGTGTGAACATAGCGCTTGGATTCATGGAAAATTTAGGACACATTGAGATAACTGTGGTGCATTCGGGAATCGCTGATCAGACTGCCAATTCACCTGAAATACACTGCTCAAAAAATAAAGGGAACACTTAAACAACACAATGTAACTCCAAGTCAATCACACTTCTGTGAAAATCAAACTGTCCACTTAGGAATTAACACTGAGTGACAATCAATTTCACATGCTGTTGTGAAAAATGGATAGACAACAGGTGGAAATTATAGGCAATTAGCAAGACACCCCAATAAAGAAGTGGTTCTGCAGGTGGTGACCCTGACCACTTCTCAGTTCCTATGCTTCCTGGCTGATGTTTTGGTCACTTTTGAATGCTGCCGGTGCTTTCACTCTAGTGGTAGCATGAGACGGAGTCTACAACCCACACAAGTGGCTCAGGTAGTGCAGCTTATCCAGGATGGCACATCAATGCGAGCTGTGGCAAGAAGGTTTGCTGTGTCTGTCAGCGTAGTGTCCAGAGCATGGAGGCGCTACCAGGAGACATGCCAGTACATCAGGAGACGTGGAGGAGGCCGAGGAGGGCAACAACCCACAGCAGGACCGCTACCTCCGCCTTTGTGCAAGGAGGAACAGGAGAGCACTGCCAGAGCCCTGCAAAATGACCTCCAGCAGGCCACAAATGTGCATGTGTCTGCTCAAAGACGGTCAGAAAACAGACTCCATGAGGGTGATATGAGGGCCCGACGTCCACAGGTGGGGGGTTGTGCTTACAGCCCAACACCGTGCAGGACGTTGGCATTTGCCAGAAAACGCCAAGATTGGCAAATTCGCCACTGGCGCCCTGTGCTCTTCACAGAAGAAAGCAGGTTCACACTGAGCACATGTGACAGACTTGATAGAGTCTGGAGACGCCGTGGAGAAACGTTCTGCTGCCTGCAACATCCTCCAGTATGACCGTTTTGGCATTGGGTCAGTAATGGTGTGGGGGTGGCATTTCTTTGGAAGGCCGCACAGCCCTCCATGTGCTCGCCAGAGGTAGCCTGACTGCCATTAGGTACCGAGATGAGATCCTCAGACCCCTTGTGAGACCATATGCTGGTGCGGTTGGCCCTGGGTTCCTCCTAATGCAAGACAATGCTAGACCTCATGTGGCTGGAGTGTGTCAGCAGTTCCTGCAAGACGAAGGCATTGATGCATGGGACTGGCCCGCCCGTTCCCCAGACCTGAATCCAAATGAGCACATCTGGGACATCACGTCTCGCTCTATCCACCAACAGACTGTCTTGCCCACAGACTGTCCAGGAGTTGGCAGATGCTTTAGTCCAGGTCTGGGAGGAGATCCCTCAGGAGACCGTCCGCCACCTCATCAGGAGACATGCCACAGGCGTAGTAGGGAGGTCATACAGGCACGTGGAGGCCACACACACTACGGAGCCTCATTTTTGACTTGTTTTAAGGACATTACATCAAAGTTGGATCAGCCTGTAGTGTTTTTTTCCACTTTAATTTTGAGGGTGACTCCAAATCCAGACCTCCATGGGTTAAAAAATTTGATTTCGATATTTTTTTTTTGTGTGATTTTGTTGTCAGCACATTCAACTATGTAAAGAACAAAGTATTCAGAAGAATATTTAAATTAATTCAGATCTAGATGTGTAATTTTTGTGTTCCCCTTTATTTTTTTGAGCAGTGTATATCATCTGTTTATGTTCACATCCATCTGCTAAAAAAAGGGGAGAGATCTATTTCATGTGAACTGTGCCCGTACATTCCAAGATACGGACCGCTTCATACAGAGGCAACACAATAGTTCATTATGATGATAACTTAATATTATAGAAAGAGTATATATAGCATTGGTTTAAAGCATAATCTGTAGATGTTTTATATTTTTCACATATTCTGAAAAATAAAAAATAAACAAATTGCTATATATTCTGTTGCTGTTGCCTATGATTTTTGTCTTGATAACAATTATATTATTATTTTGATATATTATATCTGCTGTCGTGACATATTTTTATATTATCATTATCATCATTAGTTTCTTGATATCTCTGGTTTCTTTGTTTTATTCCTATTTATCACTCATCTGCATTTTGATATTTGGATATCTGTCCAGACATAGTCTCTGGAAATATAATAAAAAAAAAAACTATATATATATATATATATAAATATATATATATAAAAAAATACAAAAAAATAAAAAATAAGGAGCACAATACCAGATAATACCTGTTCTTAGATTTGTCGGCTGTCATGTGATAGAAAATTCACATATGTACTGGAGCGCATAATTAAATGCGCAACAGGGCAGACATACCATCACAACACTAGTGTCTCAGGTATGACAAGGCCATGACCCCTCATGATAGAAAGTCTCCATAATTATATGCATGTCGAACCCATACACCAGTATAGTAGGGTGATCTAATCATGAATTTCAAAGAGAGTACACACAAAAATTAAAAATAACCATAAAAAATATATATATATGGGTATGTATAAAAACAAGGCGAAACCTTGGCTATGCTGCATGTAAATATTAATACAAATACATTAATTCCTTTTTTAAGATTGAGACCGTATGGAAATCTTGTATTAAGTCTCCAGATCCAGAATGCTTCCTAAGGAGGATTTTTTGTTTAATATTGCCCCCTCTTGTGAGACATTGTAACACGTTCGAAAGCAAAGGTACTAAATTTATCTATAGTAAAAATGGAAGTGGGGCACTCTCTTAAGTAAAGGGATCTTTATTACACATTACATACCATGGTTAAAAATAGATATAAAATAAAGTTCAAAATAGCAGCAGATAAAAGCAGAATAATAGCCCTACAAGAATGATAAAATCGTAATAAATAGTAATCAACATGAATATGAATCCCTAATCAATGTAAAATTATTCAAATTTTCATATAATTATTCGAATAAATATTCATAGAAAAACTTGCACTGATGTTTGTAAAATAGTCAAGTAAAATTCCTGAGTATGACCAGTCTTTTATGTACTTCAATCAGTAAATGAACTGAAAGTTCTCCTATTAAGAATAGTCGCAAGTTACATTCAGTAAACTTGCAACATTGTAGCAACACTTGTGCGTATAGAGTCCAAGGTTCAAAACAATGTAGCTTTCAATGATTAAAGTAGCTACTGATATATACAGCGGCGTCCCGCTGTGTTTGATAGGAAAGCGATCGCTTATGTGGAATCTGTGTAATCTTACCCGGCAGGTCTTTTAGCTGGACGGTGAGCCCTCGACTCGGCACATTTGACTTGTAAGGTCCCGGTCTCAAGGGCTGTAGCTTTGGATTTGAATTATGGCGCCAATGGATTGGTTTGTTCCACGTGTTCTTGGCGTCTCCGCTGTCGTAGTTAGCAGACTTAGCAAATCCTTAGTCATATGGCAATGTCCAGTCCTCCGGAGTTACACTGACCTTTCTTTCTTTAAGGGGGGATTCGGACCAGACGCGTTTCGGGGATTTTGAAGTATTGACCCCTTCCTCAGTGGTTAACATCCCCCTTCTGTTGTCCCGCTTTTATAGTGGTTGGGGAATATGCAAAAGACTGGTCTGGAATGTCAGTTTTTCAGGGATTGGGATCCAAATGTGTTACTTTCAACTTAAAATTGTTATAGAAGTTATACTTACAATAAAATAATGTATAATTTATCATCGGCTTTCTTGGAATCGACTGATAGAAAAAACGCATGCGGTTTTAATGTACCTCCGGTGCGTCTTCTCCAAAACTCGATAATCCCAAGGGTTTTATCTAAAGAATTCATTTTCTAACCTCCCATGGTAGATCTAAAGCATAAAATTCCTAAAAACATTTAAGATTTATAAAAAACTTTGATGGACACCATTTATAATAGCAATATAATCATATGGGGAGGCCTTAATATACTGGATCAATATAACTTCTCAGTCATATAATGTCAAAAAACGCACCGGTAACGCATGCGGTTTTTCAATGCGTCTCCGGTGCGTTTTTTCTAAAACTGGATTTTTAAAGTCCTTTCAACAGGTTCCTCAGGAGAATTAATATTAGGCTCATTTAAAACAGTTCCAAAACTTGGAAAAGCAAAAAAATAAAAAAATAGCATAAAAATAGCAATAAAAATAGCAAAGTCATTAGTAACATTAAGAGCATTGCTCTTCTTCACAGCCATTGTAGAGTAATAGGGTGGAGGCCAAATGCAGAGGAAAAACTGGACCAATTTGAAATATAGTCCAGTTAATCATCGACAGATGGCGTCCACCCTATAGGAAACCAAACAGTTCGAAGTCTGCATTCAATCCTGACGGTTGTAAAGTATTAAGTTCATAAATTCATTTTGTTTCTAACCGTGACATTTTTTCTATATGGTTTCCACCTCTCCAGTCCTTCTGTACCTTATCAATGGCCGTGAATCTCAACCCCGAGGGGTCTTGGTTGTGTACTATTTTAAAATGGGATGATAATGAATGAGTTTCAAACCCCTTCTTTATGTTACTAATATGTTCCGCGATGCGCTTTTTCAATGTTCTCTTAGTTCTCCCTACATATTGGAGCCCGCATGGGCATTCAATCACATATATCACATTTTCAGTGCTGCAGGTGAGGAATTCATCGATTTTATGACAGTGCTTATTTGTTGTCGATATAACTTCAGTTGTTTTTTTGGGGAACAAAGTAAGTTTACAATTATTACATCTACCGCACCGGAAAAAACCTTGAATATTTGCCCAAGATTGGACCGTAGTGTTACATGTGTTCTTTTTCTGAACAGTAGGGGCTATTTTAATGTTTAAATTAGGAGCCTTGGTAAATACAATTTTTGGTTTAGATGGTATTATAGTATTTAATATTTTATCTTTTTTCAACAGATGCCAATGTTTATGGATGATAGATCGAACCTTCCCAAAGTCTCCATTAAAGGGTAAGATTAAACGCAAATTGGAGTCTATAGTCGCAGCCTTCATGGTTTTTTTCTCAATGAAAAATTCTTTTCTATCCATGTGTATTACTTTATTAAGAGCAGCATCTAAGATTTCTATTGGATATTTTTTGTCCAAAAATTTGTCAGTCATAATTTTGGCTTCTTTTTTGAATTCCACATCCTGTGTGCAATTGCGTTTTGCTCTCCTCAGTTGTCCCTGTGGGATGTTAATTAGCCAATTGGGAAGGTGACAACTGTTAAATAAAATATAACTATTGCACGCTGTAGGTTTAACAAAAGTTGTGCATTGTAGTTTGCCCTCTTGGTTGGAAATTTTCAGATCTAAAAATTCCAATGAAGTTTTACTACTGTTTCCTGTGAAGGACAAATTCCACTCATTATTGTTAATATCACTTAAAAATTGTTTTAATGAATCACCTTCTCCCTGCCATATAAAAAATACATCATCGATGTATCGTTGCCAAAGCACCAGGTTCGTCCCTAGTCTGGGTTGAATGTTTTCATGTTCCCACTGTGCCATAAATAAATTTGCATAGCTAGGGGCGAACCTGGTGCCCATGGCTGTGCCCTGCATCTGTATATAAAAATCCTCTAAAAAATTAAAATAATTGTGTGTTAGAATAAAATCTATAGCATCTACCACATACTCAATTTGTGTTTGATTCAAGGTGCCCTCTAACAACAGTTGTGATGTGACTGATTTCTTGCCCTGCTCGTGTTTAATTACAGTATAAAGTGATTGTACGTCAAGGGTACCCATAATCCAATTTTCTTTAAAATCCAACGATTCTATAATTTTGATGATTTGGGTGGTATCCTTGACGTATGAAGGAACTTGTTTCACTCTAGACTGTAATGTCACATCTACATACTTCGATAAATTTGAGGTCAAGGAGCCAATTCCCGATATAATTGGACGGCCGGGTGGATTGGTTTTATCCTTGTGGACCTTGGGCAAACAATAAAAGACAGGAATGCGTGGAGATATATTCATTAAAAAATTATATTCATCTTCATTTAAAATGCCAATGTCTTTACCTCTGCTGCAAAATTCTTTTAATTCTGCTAAAAAAGTTTCCGTAGGGTCATTTTGGAGTTTTCTATATGTGTTGCTATCTGAAAGCTGACGTAGGCATTCAGAGTTATATTTCTCTGAATCCTGTATTACTATTGTGCCCCCCTTGTCTGCTGGGCGAATAACGATATTTTCTTCTTTTTGCAATTCCTTTAATGCTTTCACCTCCACATTCGTTAAATTATTACGTTTATATCTAATTTTTTCTTTTAATTTGCGTATATCGTGTTCAACACATTCTTTGAAACTAGCCATCTCTTGGCTGGTTTCATCTCTGGGATATTTTTTTGATGGTCTTTTAAGATCAGTATGTTTAAATTCGTTATTCAACGTTTCCCGATTAATAGGGTTCTTAATGAAATATTTTTTCAGACAGAGACGTCTCATAAATTTTTCAAACACCAATAAATGTTTCAAACTTGTTCAGTTTATTGGTGGGGGCAAATTTGAGACCTTTATTTAATAAAGTGACTTGTGCATTTGTTAAGATTTTTGTGCTCAAATTAATAATAGAATCATTGGTGATAATAGTGTCAATTATCTGTGTCTTTTCCCTCTTCTTTCTCCCTCCTCTACGTATCGTTCCCTTTCCCCGTGATTTCTTGTTCTCATTCGGTGTTCCTGATTGTTGTAGTGTTCCTGTGACTGTATTCTTTCTGTCCTGTAGTGATGAGGTCTGTGTATTTCGTGTGGGGTTTGTGGTCTGTGTCTTAAGTTGTACTGGTGGTCTATTAATGTTTCTTGATTCTGTGTCCGTGTTCCTTGTGATGATTCGTGTCTCGTCCGTGTCCTGTGGTGTGGTGGAGTCCTGTCTAAAAAATTTTCTCGTTCCTCTAAATTTCAAATCTATTTTGAAGTGGTATAGAGAAATCATTTCCAAATTTTCTCCCTATTTTGTATATCCTCATTTTGTATCAGATTCAATGTGCTTGGTCTAATTAATATATCCCGTTGTGCTTCCCCAGTGTCCGCCCTTCTTTTACTAATTCTATTTTCATAAACTCATCTTCTTTGTTTTTTTCTCTATAATTCTTGTTCTATTCTGTCCAGATTGAGGCACAATCTGGACTGAAAGGACAGAAATTCTGTGTTCTGTGGCAATTTATTAACCATTGGGCGTAATTCATTTATTTTATTGGTTGTATCTGTCAGAATTTCCAATCTTCTCTTGATAATTAATTTAACAAGAGAGAGGGAATGTTTGGTGTAACGTCCTCATCCCATTCCTTAATGAAGGATTGGTTACACAAATCTTGTGCTGGGTTTTTAATTAATGTTAGACCCTTAGGGATACTGTTGCATTCTATATGTCTGGTTAGGGTCTTAACTTCCCACCTTTGTTTGAGCTGTCTAACCAGGAGTGTTTCTAGTTCCCTAAAGGTGTCTCTCATGGATATAGTAGCATTGCTATTTTTAGACTCAAAAGTTGCAAATGAGAAATTGTCTACCATTTGTTTTTTAGTTTCGACATGATCCCAAATACTTTTGGTCATCTCCTCATTCTGTGCAGACATTGTGGGTGAATAAAGATTCTATAAATATAAGATAATGTCGCACTTGAATGAGGTGGGGATCCAACAGAGGTGCTCCCACTGACAGACAGCACCCAATCTAAAAAAGTAGGATAATAGTAAAAATGGAAGTGGGGCACTCTCTTAAGTAAAGGGATCTTTATTGCACAATGTTATAGAATAAATGTAAAATACGATAAAGTTTAAAACAGCAGCAAATAAAAGCAAAGTGACAGCCCTACAGTGATATTAAAATTATATTAAATAGTAATCAACATAAATATGGATCCCTAATAAGTATATAAAATTATTCAAATTTTTCAAGTAGTTATTCGAATAAATATTCATAGAAAAACTTTCACTGGTATTATTAGTTTGTTTGTACACTTGTAAAATATAATTCCTAAGTATAACCAGTCTCTTATATGCTCAGTCTATGAATGAACAGACAGTTCTCCTGTTAGGAATGGTCACAAGCTACATTCAGTAAGCTTGCAACATTGTATCAACACATGTGCGTATAGTATCCGAAGTTCCAAGCAATGTAGCTTTCAATGATTCAAGTAAGTGTTGAAATAGCTACTAGTGCATACAGCGGCGTCCCGCTGTGTTTGATAGAGAAGCGATCGCTTGTGTGGAGTCTGTGTAATCTTACCCGGTGGTCTTTTAGCTGGACGGTGAGCCCTCGACTCGGCACATTTAGCTTGTGAAATCCCGGTCTCAAGGGCTGTTGCTTTGGATTTGAATTATGGCGCCAATTGGATTTGTTTGTTCCACGTGCTCTTGGCGTCTCTGATGCCGTAGTTTTATGCGTTTAACAGATCCTTTTTTCGTATGGCAATGTCCAGGCCCACCGGAGTTACACTGTCCTTTCTTCCTTTAAGGGGGGATTCGCACCAGACGCGTTTCGGGGATTTGAAATATTGACCCCTTCCTCAGTGTTTTTTTGATATTATATAATTGGGAAGATATATTGATCCATTATATGAAGGTCTCCTCATACGATTATCTCGATGTTGGAAACAGTGCCCATTTAAGGTTTTTTACAAAGTTTTTATAAATCTTAAATGTTGTTAAGGATATTATGTTTTAGATCTACCAACAGGAGGTTAATAAATGAACCCTTTATATAAAACCCTTGGAATATCGAATTTCTGGAAAAAAACGCACCGGGTGACGCATTAAAACCGCATGCGATACCGGTGCGTTTTTCTATCAGCCGTTTCCAAGGAAGCTGATGATTAATTATATATAAGTTTTCCATTACTATTTTATCGTAAGTACAATATTTAACAACATGTTTAATTTTAAGTTGAAGAGTAACACATTTTGATCCCAATCCTTGAAAAATTGATATTCCAGACCAGTCTTTCACATATTCTCTTAATCACTATAAAAGCGGGACAACAAAAGGGGGATGTAAACCACTGAGGAAGGGGTCAATATTTCAAAATCCCCGAAACGCGTCTGGTGCGAATCCCCCCCATAAAGGAAGAAAGGACAGTGTACTCCGGTGGCCTGGACATTGCCATATGAAAAGGATCTGTTAAACGCATATAAACTACGGCATCAGAGACGCCAAGAGCACGTGGAACAAACAAATCCAATTGGCGCCATAATTCAAATCCAAAGCAACAGCCCTTGAGACCGGGATTTCACAAGCTAAATGTGCCGAGTCGAGGGCTCACCGTCCAGCTAAAAGACCGCCGGGTAAGATACACAGACTCCACACAAGCGATCGCTTCTTTATCAAACACAGCGGGACGCCGCTGTATGCACTAGTAGCTATTTCAAACACTTACTTGAATCAATGAAAGCTAC